>NW_026108906.1:0-238373 GCF_024516045.1 Bombus affinis | reverse complement strand
ATTTGCAAGTCCCTGGGCGTTTTTTTCGCTGGTAAACGTACGCACTACGTTCTGCATGTGACATGGAGTGAAAAGGGCGTTTAAGCGACGAAATATCTAAGACGGTAGAGAAATAACATATAGTTTTCGTCAGAATCGACGAATGATTGCGATTTGCGAGTCTCTGGACGCATTTCGGTGCTGAAAAACGTATGCACTACATTCTGCATACAAAATGTAGTGAAATTTGCGTTTAAACGTCCAAATATCTTAAACGGGAGAGAAATAACGCACAATTTTCGTCAAAATCGACGAATGAAAGCGATTTGCGAGTCTCTGGATTTGTTTTGACGCTGGAAAACGTATGCACTCCATTGTGCATGCAACATGGAGTGAAACTAGCGTCTAAACGTCCAAATATCTTAAACGGGAGAGAAATAACGCACAATTTTCGTCAAAATCAACGAATGATTGCTATTTGTGAGTCTCTGGGTTTGTTTTGACGCTGGAAAACGTATGCACTACATTCTGCATGCAAAATGGAGTGAAATTTGCGTTTACCCGTCGAAATATCATAAACGGGAGAGATATAACGCATAATTATGATAAAATCGACGAATGATTGCGATTTGAGAGTCTCTGTTTTTGTTTTGACGCTAGGAAACGTATGCACTACAATTCTGCATGCAAAATGGAGTGAAATTTGCGTTTAAACGTCGAAATATCTTAAACGGGAGAGAAATAACGCACAATTTTCGTCAAAATCGACGAATGATTGCGATTTGCGAGTCTCTGGACGCATTTCGGTGCTGAAAAAACGTATGCACTACATTCTGCATACAAAATGTAGTGAAATTTGCGTTTAAACGTCCAAATATCTTAAACGGGAGAGAAATAACGCACAATTTTCGTCAAAATCGACGAATGAAAGCGATTTGCGAGTCTCTGGATTTGTTTTGACGCTGGAAAACGTATGCACTCCATTGTGCATGCAACATGGAGTGAAACTAGCGTCTAAACGTCCAAATATCTTAAACGGGAGAGAAATAACGCACAATTTTCGTCAAAATCAACGAATGATTGCTATTTGTGAGTCTCTGGGTTTGTTTGACGCTGGAAAACGTATGCACTACATTCTGCATGCAAAATGGAGTGAAATTTGCGTTTACCCCGTCGAAATATCATAACGGGAGAGATATAACGCATAATTATGATAAAATCGACGAATGATTGCGATTTGAGAGTCTCTGTTTTTGTTTTGACGCTAGGAAACGTATGCACTACAATTCTGCATGCAAAATGGAGTGAAATTTGCGTTTAAACGTCGAAATATCTTAAACGGGAGAGAAATAACGCACAATTTTCGTCAAAATCGACGAATGATTGCAATTTGCGAGTCTCTGGGTTTGTTTTGACGCTGGAAAACGTATGCACTACATTCTGCATGCAAAATGGAGTGAAATTTGCGTTTAAACGTCGAAATATCTTTAAATATCTTAAACGGAGAGAAATAAAGCACAATTTTCGCCAAAATCGACGAATTAAGGCGATTTGCGAGTCACTGGGCGCTTTTTGGCTCTGGAAAACGTATGCACTACAATTTTTCATGCAAAATGGAGTGAAACTAGCGTTTAAACGTCGAAATATCTTAAGCGGGAGAGATATATCGCATGATTATCATAAAATCGACGAATGATTGCGATTTTAAAGTTCCTGGGCTGGTTTTGACGCTGGAAAACGTATGCACTACAATTTTGCATGCAAAATGGAGTGAAATTTGCGTTTAAACGTCGAAATATCTTAAACGGTTGAGAAATAACGCATAATTATCGTCAAATTCGACGAATGATTGCGATTTGCGAGTCTCTGGGTTAGTTTTGACGCTGGAGAAAGTATGCACTACATTCCGCATGTAAAATGGAGTGAAATTTGCGTTAAACGTCGAAATATCTTAAGCGGTTGAGAAATAACGCATAATTATCGTCAAATTCGACGAATGATTGCGATTTGCGAGTCTCTGGGTTTGTTATGACGCTGGTAAACGTATGCACTACACTCCGCATGCAAAATGGAGTGAAATTTGCGTTTTAAACGTGGAAATATCTTAAGCGGGAGAGAAATAACGCATAATTTTCGTCAAATTCGACGAATGATTGCGATTTTAAAGTTTCTGGGCTGGTTTTGACGCTGGAAAACGTATGCACTACATTCTGCATGCAAAATGGAGTGAAAGTTGCGTTTAAACCTCGAAATATCTTAAATATCTTAAACGGGAGAGAAATAAAGCACAGTTTTCGTCAAATCGACGAATGAAGGCGATTTGCGAGTCTCTGGGCGCTTTTTGTCTCTGGAAAACGTATGCACTACATTCTGCATGCAAAATGCAGTGAAATTTGCGTTTAAACGTCGAAATATCTTAAACGGTTGCGAAATTACGCATAATTATCGTCAAATTCGACGAATGATTGCGATTTGCGAGTCTCTGCGTTTGTTTTGACGCTGGAAAACGTATGCACTACATTCTGTATGCAAAATGTAGTGAAATTTGTGTTTAAACGTCGAAATATCTTAAACGGGAGAGATATAACGCATAATTGTCGTCAAAATCGAAGAATGATTGCAATTTGCGAGTCTCTGGGCGCTTTTTGGCGCTGGAACACGTATGCACTACAATTTTGCATGCAAAATGGAGTGAAATTTGCGTTTAAACGTCGAAATATCTTAAACGGTTGAGAAATTACGCATAATTATCGTCAAATTCGACGAATGATTGCGATTTGCGAGTCTCTGGGTTTGTTTTGACGCTGCAAAACGTATGCAGTACATTCTGCATGCAAAATGGAGTGAAATTGCGTTTAAACGTCGAAATATCTTAACGGTTGAGAAATTACGCATAATTATCGTCAAATCGACGAATGATTGCGATTTGTGAGTCTCTGGGTTTGTTTTGACGCTGGAAAACGTATGCAGTACATTCAGCATGCAAAATGGAGTGAAATTTGTGTTTAAACGTCGAAATATCTTAAACGGGAGAGATATAACGCATAATTCTCGTCAAATTCGACGAATGATTGCAATTTGCGAGTCTCTGGGTTTGTTTTTGACGCTGGAAAACGTATGCACTACATTCTGCATGCAAAATGGAGTGAAATTTGCGTTTATACGTCGAAATATCTTAAGCGGGAGAGAAATAACGCATAATTTCGTCAAAGTCGACGAATGATTGCGATTTTAAAGTTCCTGGGCTGGTTTTGACGCTGGAAAACGTATGCACTACAATTTTGCATGCAAAATGGAGTGGAAATTTGCGTTTAAAACGTCGAAATATCTTAAACGGTTGAGAAATAACGCATAATTATCGTCAAATTCGACGAATGATTGCGATTTGCGAGTCTCTGGGTTAGTTTTGACGCTGGAGAAAGTATGCACTACATTCCGCATGTAAAATGGAGTGAAATTTGCGTTAAACGTCGAAATATCTTAAGCGGTTGAGAAATAACGCATAATTATCGTCAAATTCGACGAATGATTGCGATTTGCGAGTCTCTGGGTTTGTTTTGACGCTGGTAAACGTATGCACTACATTCCGCATGCAAAATGGAGTGAAATTTGCGTTGAAACGTCGAAATATCTTAAACGGCTGAGAATAACGCACAATTTCGTCAAATTCGACGAATGATTGCGATTTGCGAGTCTCTGGGTTTGTTTTGACGCTGGAAAACGTATGCACTACATTCTGCATGCAAAATGGAGTGAAATTTGCGTTATAAACGTCGAAATATCTTAAGCGGGTGAGAAATAACGCACAATTTTCGTCATAATCGACGAATTGTTGCAATTTGCAAGTCCCTGGGCGTTTTTTTCGCTGGTAAACGTACGCACTACGTTCTGCATGTGACATGGAGTGAAAAGGGCGTTTAAGCGACGAAATATCTAAGACGGTAGAGAAATAACATATAGTTTTCGTCAGAATCGACGAATGATTGCGATTTGCGAGTCTCTGGACGCATTTCGGTGCTGAAAAACGTATGCACTACATTCTGCATACAAAATGTAGTGAAATTTGCGTTTAAAACGTCCAAATATCTTAAACGGGAGAGAAATAACGCACAATTTTCGTCAAATCGACGAATGAAAGCGATTTGCGAGTCTCTGGATTTGTTTTGACGCTGGAAAAACGTATGCACTCCATTGTGCATGCAACATGGAGTGAAACTAAGCGTCTAAACGTCCAAATATCTTAAACGGGAGAGAAATAACGCACAATTTCGTCAAAATCAATGAATGATTGCTATTTGTGAGTCTCTGGGTTTGTTTTGACGCTGGAAAACGTATGCACTACATTCTGCATGCAAAATGGAGTGAAATTTGCGTTTACCCGTCGAAATATCATAAACGGGAGAGATATAACGCATAATTATGATAAAATCGACGAATGATTGCGATTTGAGAGTCTCTGTTTTTGTTTTGACGCTAGGAAACGTATGCACTACAATTCTGCATGCAAAATGGAGTGAAATTTGCGTTTAAACGTCGAAATATCTTAAACGGGAGAGAAATAACGCACAATTTTCGTCAAAATCGACGAATGATTGCGATTTGCGAGTCTCTGGACGCATTTCGGTGCTGAAAAACGTATGCACTACATTCTGCATACAAAATGTAGTGAAATTTGCGTTTAAACGTCCAAATATCTTAAACGGGAGAGAAATAACGCACAATTTTCGTCAAAATCGACGAATGAAAGCGATTTGCGAGTCTCTGGATTTGTTTTGACGCTGGAAAACGTATGCACTCCATTGTGCATGCAACATGGAGTGAAACTAGCGTCTAAACGTCCAAATATCTTAAACGGGAGAGAAATAACGCACAATTTTCGTCAAAATCAACGAATGATTGCTATTTGTGAGTCTCTGGGTTTGTTTTGACGCTGGAAAACGTATGCACTACATTCTGCATGCAAAATGGAGTGAAATTTGCGTTTACCCGTCGAAATATCATAAACGGGAGAGATATAACGCATAATTATGATAAAATCGACGAATGATTGCGATTTGAGAGTCTCTGTTTTTGTTTTGACGCTAGGAAACGTATGCACTACAATTCTGCATGCAAAATGGAGTGAAATTTGCGTTTAAACGTCGAAATATCTTAACGGGAGAGAAATAACGCACAATTTTCGTCAAAATCGACGAATGATTGCAATTTGCGAGTCTCTGGGTTTGTTTTGACGCTGGAAAACGTATGCACTACATTCTGCATGCAAAATGGAGTGAAATTTGCGTTTAAAACGTCGAAATATCTTAAATATCTTAAACGGAGAGAAATAAAGCACAATTTTCGCCAAAATCGACGAATTAAGGCGATTTGCGAGTCACTGGGCGCTTTTTGGCTCTGGAAAACGTATGCACTACAATTTTTCATGCAAAATGGAGTGAAACTAGCGTTTAAACGTCGAAATATCTTAAGCGGGAGAGATATATCGCATGATTATCATAAAATCGACGAATGATTGCGATTTTAAAGTTCAGGGCTGGTTTTTGACGCTGGAAAACGTATGCACTACAATTTTGCATGCAAAAATGGAGTGAAATTTGCGTTTAAACGTCGAAATATCTTAAACGGTTGAGAAATAACGCATAATTATCGTCAATTCGACGAATGATTGCGATTTGCGAGTCTCTGGGTTAGTTTTGACGCTGGAGAAAGTATGCACTACATTCCGCATGTAAAATGGAGTGAAATTTGCGTTAAACGTCGAAATATCTTAAGCGGTTGAGAAATAACGCATAATTATCGTCAATTCGACGAATGATTGCGATTTGCGAGTCTCTGGGTTTGTTATGACGCTGGTAAACGTATGCACTACACTCCGCATGCAAAATGGAGTGAAATTTGCGTTTAAACGTGGAAATATCTTAAGCGGGAGAGAAATAACGCATAATTTTCGTCAAATTCGACGAATGATTGCGATTTTAAAGTTTCTGGGCTGGTTTTGACGCTGGAAAACGTATGCACTACATTCTGCATGCAAAATGGAGTGAAAGTTGCGTTTAAAACCTCGAAATATCTTAAATATCTTAAACGGGAGAGAAATAAAGCACAGTTTTCGTCAAAATCGACGAATGAAGGCGATTTGCGAGTCTCTGGGCGCTTTTTGTCTCTGGAAAACGTATGCACTACATTCTGCATGCAAAATGCAGTGAAATTTGCGTTTAAACGTCGAAATATCTTAAACGGTTGCGAAATTACGCATAATTATCGTCAAATTCGACGAATGATTGCGATTTGCGAGTCTCTGCGTTTGTTTTGACGCTGGAAAACGTATGCACTACATTCTGTATGCAAAATGTAGTGAAATTGTGTTTATAACGTCGAAATATCTTAAACGGGAGAGATATAACGCATAATTGTCGTCAAAATCGACGAATGATTGCAATTTGCGAGTCTCTGGGCGCTTTTGGCGCTGGAACACGTATGCACTACAATTTTGCATGCAAAATGGAGTGAAATTTGCGTTTAAAACGGAAAGGTTGAGAAATTACGCATAATTATCGTCAAATTCGACGAATGATTGCGATTTGCGAGTCTCTGGGTTTGTTTTGACGCTGCAAACGTATGCAGTACATTCTGCATGCAAAATGGAGTGAAATTTGCGTTTAAACGTCGAAATATCTTAAACGGTTGAGAAATTACGCATAATTATCGTCAAATTCGACGAATGATTGCGATTTGTGAGTCTCTGGGTTTGTTTTGACGCTGGAAAACGTATGCAGTACATTCTGCATGCAAAATGGAGTGAAATTTGAGTTTAAACGTCGAAATATCTTAAATGGGAGAGAAATAACGCACAATTTTCATCAAAGTCGACGAATGATTGCGATTTGCGAGTCTCTGTTTTTGTTTTGACGCTGGAAAACGTATACACTACATTATACATGGAAAAGGGAGTGAAATTTGCGTTTAAACGTCGAAATAAATTAAACGGGAGAGAATTAACGCATAATGGTCGTCAAATTTGACGAATGATTGCGATTTGCGAGTCTCTCGGTTTGTTTGACGCTGGAAAACGTATGCACTGCATTCTGCATGCAGGATGGAGTGAACTTTGCGTTTAAACTTCGAAATATCTTAAACGGAGAGATCTACGAATAATTTTCATAAATTCGACGAATGAATTGCGAGTTGCGTTTCTTTGGGTTTGTTTTGTAGCTGGAGAACATGTGCATTACATTCCGCATGTAACATGGAGTGAAATTTGCGTTTAAATGTCGAAATATCTTAAACGGGAGAGATAAAACGTATAATTCTCGTCAAAATCGCCGAATGATTGCGACTTGAGAGTTGCTGGGCTTGTTTTGACGCTGGAAAACGTATGCACTGCATTCTGCATGCAGGATGGAGTGAACTTTGCGTTTAAACTTCGAAATATCTTAACGGGAGAGATCTACGAATAATTTTCATAAATTCGACGAATGAATTGCGAGTTGCGTTTCTTTGGGTTTGTTTTGTAGCTGGAGAACATGTGCATTACATTCCGCATGTAACATGGAGTGAAATTTGCGTTTAAATGTCGAAATATCTTAAACGGGAGAGATAAAACGTATAATTCTCGTCAAAATCGCCGAATGATTGCGACTTGAGAGTTGCTGGGCTTGTTTTGACGCTGGAAAACGTATGCACTCCATTGTGCATGCAACATGGAGTGAAACTAGCGTCTAAACGTCCAAATATCTTAAACGGGAGAGAAATAACGCACAATTTTCGTCAAAATCAACGAATGATTGCTATTTGTGAGTCTCTGGGTTTGTTTTGACGCTGGAAAACGTATGCACTACATTCTGCATGCAAAATGGAGTGAAATTTGCGTTTACCCCGTCGAAATATCATAAACGGGAGAGATATAACGCATAATTATGATAAAATCGACGAATGATTGCGATTTGAGAGTCTCTGTTTTTGTTTTGACGCTAGGAAACGTATGCACTACAATTCTGCATGCAAAATGGAGTGAAATTTGCGTTTAAACGTCGAAATATCTTAAACGGGAGAGAAATAACGCACAATTTTCGTCAAAATCGACGAATGATTGCGATTTGCGAGTCTCTGGACGCATTTCGGTGCTGAAAAACGTATGCACTACATTCTGCATACAAAATGTAGTGAAATTTGCGTTTAAACGTCCAAATATCTTAAACGGGAGAGAAATAACGCACAATTTTCGTCAAAATCGACGAATGAAAGCGATTTGCGAGTCTCTGGATTTGTTTTGACGCTGGAAAACGTATGCACTCCATTGTGCATGCAACATGGAGTGAAACTAGCGTCTAAACGTCCAAATATCTTAACGGGAGAGAAATAACGCACAATTTTCGTCAAAATCAACGAATGATTGCTATTTGTGAGTCTCTGGGTTTGTTTTGACGCTGGAAAACGTATGCACTACATTCTGCATGCAAAATGGAGTGAAATTTGCGTTTACCCGTCGAAATATCATAAACGGGAGAGATATAACGCATAATTATGATAAAATCGACGAATGATTGCGATTTGAGAGTCTCTGTTTTTGTTTTGACGCTAGGAAACGTATGCACTACAATTCTGCATGCAAAATGGAGTGAAATTTGCGTTTAAACGTCGAAATATCTTAAACGGGAGAGAAATAACGCACAATTTTCGTCAAAATCGACGAATGATTGCAATTTGCGAGTCTCTGGGTTTGTTTTGACGCTGGAAAACGTATGCACTACATTCTGCATGCAAAATGGAGTGAAATTTGCGTTTAAACGTCGAAATATCTTAAATATCTTAAACAGAGAGAAATAAAGCACAATTTTCGCCAAAATCGACGAATTAAGGCGATTTGCGAGTCACTGGGCGCTTTTTTAGCTCTGGAAAACGTATGCACTACAATTTTTCATGCAAAATGGAGTGAAACTAGCGTTTAAACGTCGAAATATCTTAAGCGGGAGAGATATATCGCATGATTATCATAAAATCGACGAATGATTGCGATTTTAAAGTTCCAGGGCTGGTTTTGACGCTGGAAAACGTATGCACTACAATTTTGCATGCAAAATGGAGTGAAAATTTGCGTTTAAACGTCGAAATATCTTAAACGGTTGAGAAATAACGCATAATTATCGTCAAATTCGACGAATGATTGCGATTTGCGAGTCTCTGGGTTAGTTTTGACGCTGGAGAAAGTATGCACTACATTCCGCATGTAAAATGGAGTGAAATTTGCGTTAAACGTCGAAATATCTTAAGCGGTTGAGAAATAACGCATAATTATCGTCAAATTCGACGAATGATTGCGATTTGCGAGTCTCTGGGTTTGTTATGACGCTGGTAAACGTATGCACTACACTCCGCATGCAAAATGGAGTGAAATTTGCGTTTAAACGTGGAAATATCTTAAGCGGGAGAGAAATAACGCATAATTTTCGTCAAATTCGACGAATGATTGCGATTTTAAAGTTTCTGGGCTGGTTTTGACGCTGGAAAACGTATGCACTACATTCTGCATGCAAAATGGAGTGAAAGTTGCGTTTAAACCTCGAAATATCTTAAATATCTTAAACGGGAGAGAAATAAAGCACAGTTTTCGTCAAAATCGACGAATGAAGGCGATTTGCGAGTCTCTGGGCGCTTTTTGTCTCTGGAAAACGTATGCACTACATTCTGCATGCAAAATGCAGTGAAATTTGCGTTTAAACGTCGAAATATCTTAAACGGTTGCGAAATTACGCATAATTATCGTCAAATTCGACGAATGATTGCGATTTGCGAGTCTCTGGGTTTGTTTTGACGCTGGAGAAAGTATGCACAACATTCCGCATGTAAAATGGAGTGAAATTTGTGTTTAAACGTCGAAATATCTTAAACGGGAGAGATATAACGCATAATTCTCGTCAAATTCGACGAATGATTGCAATTTGCGAGTCTGTGGGTTTGTTTTGACGCTGGAAAACGTATGCACTACATTCTGCATGCAAAATGGAGTGAAATTTGCGTTTATACGTCGAAATATCTTAAGCGGGAGAGAAATAACGCATAATTTTCGTCAAAGTCGACGAATGATTGCGATTTTAAAGTTCCTGGGCTGGTTTTGACGCTGGAAAACGTATGCACTACAATTTTGCATGCAAAATGGAGTGAAATTTGCGTTTAAACGTCGAAATATCTTAAACGGTTGAGAAATAACGCATAATTATCGTCAAATTCGACGAATGATTGCGATTTGCGAGTCTCTGGGTTAGTTTTGACGCTGGAGAAAGTATGCACTACATTCCGCATGTAAAATGGAGTGAAATTTGCGTTAAACGTCGAAATATCTTAAGCGGTTGAGAAATAACGCATAATTATCGTCAAATTCGACGAATGATTGCGATTTGCGAGTCTCTGGGTTTGTTTTGACGCTGGTAAACGTATGCACTACATTCCGCATGCAAAATGGAGTGAAATTTGCGTTGAAACGTCGAAATATCTTAAACGGCTGAGAAATAACGCACAATTTTCGTCAAATTCGACGAATGATTGCGATTTGCGAGTCTCTGGGTTTGTTTTGACGCTGGAAAACGTATGCACTACATTCTGCATGCAAAATGGAGTGAAATTTGCGTTTAAACGTCGAAATATCTTAAGCGGGTGAGAAATAACGCACAATTTTCGTCATAATCGACGAATTGTTGCAATTTGCAAGTCCCTGGGCGTTTTTTTCGCTGGTAAACGTACGCACTACGTTCTGCATGTGACATGGAGTGAAAAGGGCGTTTAAGCGACGAAATATCTAAGACGGTAGAGAAATAACATATAGTTTTCGTCAGAATCGACGAATGATTGCGATTTGCGAGTCTCTGGACGCATTTCGGTGCTGAAAAAACGTATGCACTACATTCTGCATACAAAATGTAGTGAAATTTGCGTTTAAACGTCCAAATATCTTAAACGGGAGAGAAATAACGCACAATTTTCGTCAAAATCGACGAATGAAAGCGATTTGCGAGTCTCTGGATTTGTTTTGACGCTGGAAAACGTATGCACTCCATTGTGCATGCAACATGGAGTGAAACTAGCGTCTAAACGTCCAAATATCTGAAACGGGAGAGAAATAACGCACAATTTTCGTCAAAATCAACGAATGATTGCTATTTGTGAGTCTCTGGGTTTGTTTTGACGCTGGAAAACGTATGCACTACATTCTGCATGCAAAATGGAGTGAAATTTGCGTTTACCCGTCGAAATATCATAAACGGGAGAGATATAACGCATAATTATGATAAAATCGACGAATGATTGCGATTTGAGAGTCTCTGTTTTTGTTTTGACGCTAGGAAACGTATGCACTACAATTCTGCATGCAAAATGGAGTGAAATTTGCGTTTAAAACGTCGAAATATCTTAAACGGGAGAGAAATAACGCACAATTTTCGTCAAAATCGACGAATGATTGCGATTTGCGAGTCTCTGGACGCATTTCGGTGCTGAAAAACGTATGCACTACATTCTGCATACAAAATGTAGTGAAATTTGCGTTTAAACGTCCAAATATCTTAAACGGGAGAGAAATAACGCACAATTTTCGTCAAAATCGACGAATGAAAGCGATTTGCGAGTCTCTGGATTTGTTTTGACGCTGGAAAACGTATGCACTCCATTGTGCATGCAACATGGAGTGAAACTAGCGTCTAAACGTCCAAATATCTTAAACGGGAGAGAAATAACGCACAATTTTCGTCAAAATCAACGAATGATTGCTATTTGTGAGTCTCTGGGTTTGTTTTGACGCTGGAAAACGTATGCACTACATTCTGCATGCAAAATGGAGTGAAATTTGCGTTTACCCGTCGAAATATCATAAACGGGAGAGATATAACGCATAATTATGATAAAATCGACGAATGATTGCGATTTGAGAGTCTCTGTTTTTGTTTTGACGCTAGGAAACGTATGCACTACAATTCTGCATGCAAAATGGAGTGAAATTTGCGTTTAAACGTCGAAATATCTTAAACGGGAGAGAAATAACGCACAATTTTCGTCAAAATCGACGAATGATTGCAATTTGCGAGTCTCTGGGTTTGTTTTGACGCTGGAAAACGTATGCACTACATTCTGCATGCAAAATGGAGTGAAATTTGCGTTTAAACGTCGAAATATCTTAAATATCTTAAACGGAGAGAAATAAAGCACAATTTTCGCCAAAATCGACGAATTAAGGCGATTTGCGAGTCACTGGGCGCTTTTTGGCTCTGGAAAAACGTATGCACTACAATTTTTTCATGCAAAATGGAGTGAAACTAGCGTTTAAACGTCGAAATATCTTAAGCGGGAGAGATATATCGCATGATTATCATAAAATCGACGAATGATTGCGATTTTAAAGTTCCTGGGCTGGTTTTGACGCTGGAAAACGTATGCACTACAATTTTGCATGCAAAATGGAGTGAAATTTGCGTTTAAAACGTCGAAATATCTTAAACGGTTGAGAAATAACGCATAATTATCGTCAAATTCGACGAATGATTGCGATTTGCGAGTCTCTGGGTTAGTTTTGACGCTGGAGAAAGTATGCACTACATTCCGCATGTAAAATGGAGTGAAATTTGCGTTAAACGTCGAAATATCTTAAGCGGTTGAGAAATAACGCATAATTATCGTCAAATTCGACGAATGATTGCGATTTGCGAGTCTCTGGGTTTGTTATGACGCTGGTAAACGTATGCACTACACTCCGCATGCAAAATGGAGTGAAATTTGCGTTTAAACGTGGAAATATCTTAAGCGGAGAGAAATAACGCATAATTTTCGTCAAATTCGACGAATGATTGCGATTTTAAAGTTTCTGGGCTGGTTTTGACGCTGGAAAACGTATGCACTACATTCTGCATGCAAAATGGAGTGAAAGTTGCGTTTAAACCTCGAAATATCTTAAATATCTTAAACGGGAGAGAAATAAAGCACAGTTTTCGTCAAAATCGACGAATGAAGGCGATTTGCGAGTCTCTGGGCGCTTTTTGTCTCTGGAAAACGTATGCACTACATTCTGCATGCAAAATGCAGTGAAATTTGCGTTTAAACGTCGAAATATCTTAAACGGTTGCGAAATTACGCATAATTATCGTCAAATTCGACGAATGATTGCGATTTGCGAGTCTCTGCGTTTGTTTTGACGCTGGAAAACGTATGCACTACATTCTGTATGCAAAATGTAGTGAAATTTGTGTTTAAACGTCGAAATATCTTAAACGGGAGAGATATAACGCATAATTGTCGTCAAAATCGACGAATGATTGCAATTTGCGAGTCTCTGGGCGCTTTTTGGCGCTGGAACACGTATGCACTACAATTTTGCATGCAAAATGGAGTGAAATTTTGCGTTTAAACGTCGAAATATCTTAAACGGTTGAGAAATTACGCATAATTATCGTCAAATTCGACGAATGATTGCGATTTGCGAGTCTCTGGGTTTGTTTTGACGCTGCAAAACGTATGCAGTACATTCTGCATGCAAAATGGAGTGAAATTTGCGTTTAAACGTCGAAATATCTTAAACGGTTGAGAAATTACGCATAATTATCGTCAAATTCGACGAATGATTGCGATTTGTGAGTCTCTGGGTTTGTTTTGACGCTGGAAAACGTATGCAGTACATTCTGCATGCAAAATGGAGTGAAATTTGAGTTTAAACGTCGAAATATCTTAAATGGGAGAGAAATAACGCACAATTTTCATCAAAGTCGACGAATGATTGCGATTTGCGAGTCTCTGTTTTTGTTTTGACGCTGGAAAACGTATACACTACATTATACATGGAAAAGGGAGTGAAATTTGCGTTTAAACGTCGAAATAAATTAAACGGGAGAGAATTAACGCATAATGGTCGTCAAATTTGACGAATGATTGCGATTTGCGAGTCTCTCGGTTTGTTTTGACGCTGGAAAACGTATGCACTGCATTCTGCATGCAGGATGGAGTGAACTTTGCGTTTAAACTTCGAAATATCTTAAACGGGAGAGATCTACGAATAATTTTCATAAATTCGACGAATGAATTGCGAGTTGCGTTTCTTTGGGTTTGTTTTGTAGCTGGAGAACATGTGCATTACATTCCGCATGTAACATGGAGTGAAATTTGCGTTTAAATGTCGAAATATCTTAAACGGGAGAGATAAAACGTATAATTCTCGTCAAATCGCCGAATGATTGCGACTTGAGAGTTGCTGGGCTTGTTTTGACGCTGGAAAACGTATGCACTACATTCTGCATGCGCAGTTGCCAGAAAATGGCGTTTACACGTCGAAATATCTTATACGGGAGAGATATAGCGCATAATTATCATAAAATCGACGAATGATTGCGATTTTAAAGTTTCTGGGCTGGTTTAGACGCTGGAAAACGTATGCACTACATTGTGCATGCAAAATGGAGTGAAATTTGCGTTTAAACGTCGAAATATCTTAAACGGGAGAGATATTGTCACGTCCCACGCTCCGCACGTGCCGCAACGAAAACATAGATAGCCGCAATACACAAACAACGCAAGTATCAACTCGTATACCTAGAAACAAACACACAGTGCAATGAAAATGGAAATTATTTAATAAAATTTATTAAACATAGTTTATTATTCATATATACATTTATGAGATCGATATTCTAATAATAAACATAAAATTTATTAATTGTCTGTCCTATTAGAAAATTACATCCTGAAGATATACATATACATGTGTGTAATACATTACTAAATCATACATGGACCGAGCGAAACATGACTATACGCAAAATGCAACCTCAGCAAGGCCAAGCAGCCACGCGACCGGCACATTCTACTGGTATCAGTAACGAAGGCCATGGAAGGAACGCAGACGCAGCATCAGCAAAGTACGACCACCTGCAACATGTACATTCTTTCAAGCACCTTGTATGTCATTAACACCAAGCAATACGTGAGATGATCAAGAAGACGAAATTTCAGCAAAGGGTGAGATATTCAAGAAAACAAGAACCCCAGCGGAAATAGGTAGTTACGAAATTCATAAATTGTCACGTAGTAATGGTACAATTACAAAAGAAATAATCGGTCACGTGACAATTAGGAAGAATATAAATAGAGATTCAGTACTCAATAGAGAGTTGTTGTTGGAGTGCAGTTTTAATTGAGGTCAGAGCTGGTTTTTCCAAGTTCAGAATTTAATTGAAAGTAGTGTTGAAAGTAGTTAAAGTTCAGTTTTAATTCAGAGCAGTCAGAAGTCAGTCTTAATTGGAAACAGTGAGTTTAACTTAAAAGGTATTGTAAGAGTATTGCACTTAAAGTTCGGTATTAACTTGAGATTCGGTGATTCATTCATTCTTTTGTTCATTTACAAGTCGATCCGTCTGCGTCAAAGAAACAATATAGTATATACTGTAATTCCGTTTAATAAAATTGTTAATTAAGTTCGAAAATCCGAAATATCGAGTAACTAATCGCGAAACAAAATTTAATTGTTAAACCCGATTCATCGCCAAACCATACTCACACCTGATCGACTCCACAAATCAAACAAGGTAGGAGATTCGAAATTGTACACCCTCTTCCCTTCTTTTTTACTTTTAATTGAACAAAGTTGTCTTCAAACGAAAGTATCCGTCGGCAGCTACAGTTGACAGATAGAAGTATCAAGTAAATAACTAACTTAAAATTTCATTCGAACATCTTGAATTCACGACAATTATTCTCTGTATCGACCAGTGATCACGGTGTTTTCAATCATTGGAAACATCTATGGATTTCGCTTTCCTCTTCCCACCGTTGGCAGATTGCTCATCCTTGGGCGAGGCCTACGAAGCCACACGGATTGTCTACAGTGAACTCAGTCACCAAATTAAATAATCATTTACTCATTTACGACTTTACTTGTTGCCAATAAAAAAAGAAACGAATTATAATTCCATGACGAAATCGAGAAAGAATAGAAAAGATAAAAGTCACCTCAGCAAAAAGCGAGCCGAACGTTGGTACCCACGATTAATTGCTGCAGAAATAAAAAAGGAAGAGAGGAGGCATCGAGAAGAATTAGAGTCAAATCGCGAAGGTTCACCACCTAGTTTTTCGCCCTCAAATTCACCAATTTCCGAACACTGCGAGGCGCATTCGTTTCGATCTCGTTCGCCATCGCCCACATCACACCATAGCGTTTGTTATTAATCTTATTGGTACGAATAAATATTATCCTACCAAACATTTGTAAAATTTATCCCGTTAGAAGCTAGAATATTTATTTATTGTACATCGCTGTATAATATATCTACATTTGCATCCGACGATACTTATTGCTGATATTGTAATACCTTCAATCAACTAACAACGAATAAATTAAAATATAGTTAAATCAACATAACTCTGTCAGACGAAATAAATACGTTGCCAATTATCTATCCCTATTAACTTTAATCCTCTCCCGTGCCACTATTCCTGCGCATAGCAGGTTAGCCGAAAGGTGGAATTCGTTTGCCAGTTGCATCAAACGTAAGTCAACGCTACCCATTAAACACGAGTTAGTAGATAATAGACTCTCACCTAGTTCAAACCCCACAACAGACAGGGTACAAGGTTTGTTTTCCTACAGGCAAGAAAGTGCTTACAGAGGCACTTCCAGTCTGGGAAATCAACAGACACAACAGACAAGGGTACAAGGTTTGTTTTCCTACAGGCAAGAAAGTGCTTACAGAGGCACTTCCAGTCTGGGAATTCAACAGACACGACAGACGAAGGTACATAGATTTGTTGTCCTACAGGCAAGAAAGTGCTTACACAGGCACTTCCAGTCTGGGAATTCAACATACACAACAGACAAGGTACAAGATTTGTTTTCCTACAGCCACGAAGGTGCTTATAGAGGCACTTCCAGACTGGGAATCCGAAAGACACGATAGACAAACAATACCCATCATACACTAACGCTCCCAACTAAAGAAAATAATAACAATAAAAGGAAATTCTCTGAAATAATCCTTAGACTATTTCTGGTGGCAGCAACTACCATATTAACCGGACATCTCGATTAATATTTCATAAACAATCATACCATTTCAATTTTCCCCTTCCGATTAAACTTAAGGTAACACAACAAAAAAGGAAAAAAATTTTATCTGGATTTAGTCTAGACTAACACGGAAGGCATAGCACAATCAAATCGAACATAACAGAACGTAACACATTTACTCATTTACGACTTTTCTTGTTGCCAAGAACGAATTATAATTCCATGACGAAATCCAAAAAGAATAGAAAAGATAAAAGTCACCTCAACAAAAAGCGAGCAGAACGTTGGTGCTATTTCGAAATAACGCATGACGTTATATTGCATGACTGCAGGACGTATAACGCTACATTGCGTCACTATATGACGTATAACGTTTTGTACTATTACGTAATAACGTATAACATTATATTGCACAACTATATGATGTATCACGTTTTATTGCATCACTATATGACGTATAACGTTATATTGCATCACTATATGACGTATAACGTTATATACAACTACGCTATGAAGGAATAACGTTACATTGCATCACTATATGACGTATAGCGTTATATTCCATCACTAAATGACGCATGACGTAGTGAACTATTACGTTATAGCGTATAACATTATATTGCATCACTATATGACGTATAACGTTTTGTGCTATTTCGAAATAACGCATAACGTTATATTGCATGACTGCAGGACGTATAACGTTATATTGCGTCACTATATGACGTATAACGTTTTGTACTATTACTCAATAACGTATAACATTATATTGCACAACTATATGATGTATAACGTTTTATTGCATCACGATATGACGTATAACGTTATATTGCATCACTATATGACGTTTAAGGTTATATACTACTACGCTATGAAGGAATAACGTTATATTGCATCACTATATGACGCGTAACATTATGAAATATTACGTTATAACGTATAACGTTATATTGCATCACTATAGGACGTATAACGTTATATTGCACCACTATATGACGTATAACGTTATGAACTATTATTCTAAAACGTGTATCGTTATATTGCATCGCTGTGTGTCGTATAACGTTTTGTGCTATTACCTAATAACGCATAACGTTATATTGCATCACTATATGACGTATAACGTTATATACAACTACGCTATGAAGGAATAACGTTATATTGCATCACTATATGACGTATAGCGTTATATTCCATCACTAAATGACGTATGACGTTATGAACTATTACGTTATAGCGTATAACATTATATTGCATCACTATATGACGTATAATGTTTTGTGCTATTTCGAAATAACACATAACGTTATATTGCATGACTGCAGGACGTATAACGTTATATTGCATCACTATATGACGTACAATGTTATATACTATAACGTTATAACGTATATCGGTATATTGCGTCACTATAGGAGGTATAACGTTATATTGCATCACTAT
This sequence comes from Bombus affinis, assembly GCF_024516045.1. Taxonomy (NCBI): domain Eukaryota; kingdom Metazoa; phylum Arthropoda; class Insecta; order Hymenoptera; family Apidae; genus Bombus; species Bombus affinis. Next base: position 219,919 of record NW_026108906.1, on the reverse strand, counting down.
ATGACGTATAACGTTATATACAACTACGCTAGGAAGGAATAACCTTATATTGCATCACTATGTGAGGTATAGCGTTATATTCCATCACTAAATGACGTATGACGTTATGAACTATTACGTTATAACGTATCACGTTATATTGCATCACTATAGGGCGTATAACATTCTATTGCATAACTATATGTTGTATAACGTTATATTACATCACTATATGATGTATAACGTTATATACTATAACGTTATAACGTGTAACGTTATATTGCATCACTATATGACGTATTACGTTTATTACTGTTACGTTACATCGTATAACGTTATATTGCAGCACTATAGGACGTATAACGTTATAAACTAATGCGTTAAAACGTATAACGCTATATTTTATCACTATAGGTCGTATAACGTTATATACTATGCCGTTATAATGTATAACGTTACATTGCGTCACTATATGACGTATAACGTTATATACAACTACGCTAGGAAGGAATAACGTTATATTGCATCACTATATGATGTATAGCGTTATATTCTATCACTGAATGACGTATGACGTTATGAACTATTACGTTATAACGTACAACGTTATATTGCATCACTATAGGGCGTATAAAGTTATATTACATCGCTATATGACGTATAACGTTATATACTACTACGCTATGGAGGAATAACGAAATATTGCATCACGATATGACGTATAACGTTATATTGCATCACTATATGACGTATAACTTTTTGTACTATTTCGAAATAACGTATAACGTTATATTGCATGACTGCAGGACGTATAACGGTATATTGCATCACTATAGGACGTATAACGTTATATGGCATCACTATATGACGTTTAAGGTTATGTACTACTACGCTATGAAGGAATAACGAAATATTGCATCACTATATGACGTGTAACATTATGAAATATTACGTTATATCGTATAACGTTATATTGCATCACTATAGGACGCATAACGTTATATTGCACCACTATATGACGTATTACGTTTATTACTGTTACGTTACTACGTATAACGTTATATTGCAACACTATATTACGTATAGCGCTATTAACTATTACGTTATTACACATAACGTTATATTGCATCACTATACGACGTATAACGTTTTGTACTATTTCGAGATAACGAATAACGTTATATTGCATGACTGCAGGTCGTATAAAGATATATTGCGTCACTATATGACGTATAAAGTTATATACTATTACGTTATAACGAATAACGATATATTGCTTCACTATAGAACGTATAACATTATATACTATAACGTTATATCGTATAACGTTGTATTGCATCACTATACGGTGTACAACGTTATATACTATAGCGTTATAATGTATATCGGTATATTGCATCACTATATGACGTATAACGTTATACGCTATTACGTTATAACGTATAACATTATATTGCATAACTTCATGACGTATAACATTATATTGCATCACTATGTGACGTATAACGTATTGTACTGTTTCGAAATAACGTATAACGTTATATTGCATGACAGCAGGACGTATAACGTTATATACGATTACATTATGAAGGAATAACGTTATATTGCGTCACTATATGACGTAAAGCGTTATATACTATTACGTTATAACGAATAACGATCTACTGCTTCACTATAGGACGTATAACGTTATATACTATAACGTTATAACGTATAACGGTATATTGCATCACTGTAGGACGTATAACGTTATATTGCATCACTATATGACGTATTACGTTTATTACTGCTACGTTACATCGTATAACGTTATATTTCAGCACTATAGGACGTATAACGTTATAAACTAATGCGTTATAACGTATAACTCTATATTGCATCACAATAGGACGTATAACGTTATATACTATTACATTATGAAGGAATAACGTTATATTGCATAACTATATGATGTAGAACGTTATATTGCATAACTATATGATGTATAACGTTATATTGGATAACTATATGATGTATAACGTTATATTGCATCACTATATGACGTACAACGTTATATACTATAACGTTATAACGTATAACGGTATATTGCATCACTATATGACGTATAACGTTATATACTATAACGTTATAACGTGTAACGTTATATTGCATCACTATATGACGTATTCCGTTTATTACTGTTACGTTACAACGTATAACGCTATATTGCAGCACTATAGGACGTATAACGTTATATACTATGGCCTTATAATGTATAACGTTATATTGCATCACTATATGACCTATAACGTTTTGTACTATTTCGAAATAACGTATAACGTTATATTGCATAACTGCAGAACGTATAACGTTATATTGCATCACTATAGGACGTATAACGTTATATACTATTACATTATGAAGGAAAGGCGTTATATTGCATCTCTATATTACGTATAGCGTTATATTCCATCACTAAATGACGTATGACGTTATGACCTATTACGTTATAATGTATAATGGTATATTGCATCACTTTATGCCGTATAACGTTATACACTATTACGTTATAACATATAACGTTATGTTGCATCACTATAGGACGTATAATGTTATGAAATATTACGTTATAACGTATAACGTTATGTTGCATCACTATATGGCGTATAACGTTATATTGCATCACTACATGACGTATAACGTTATATGCTATAACGTTATATCGTATAACTGTATATTGCATCACTATATGACAAATAACATTATGAACTATTACGTTATAACGTATAACGTTATATTGCATCACTATAGGACGTATAACGTTATATACTATTACATTATGAAGGAAAGGCGTTATATTGCATCACTATATGACGTATAGCGTTATATTCCATCACTAAATGACGTATGACGTTATGAACTATTACGTTATAATGTATAACGTTATATTGCATCACTACATGACGTATAACGTTATATGCTATAACGTTATACCGTATAACGGTATATTGCATCACTATATGACGTATAACGTTATATTGCATCACTATATGACGTATAGCGCTATGAACTATTACGATATTACACACAACGTTATATTGCATCACTATATGACGTATAACGTTATGAACTATTACGTTATAACGTATAACGTTATATTGCATCAGTCTAAGACGTATAACGTTATTAAATATTACGATATAACGTATAACATTATGTTGCACCACTATATGGCGTATAACGTTATATTGCATCACTACATGACGTATAACGTTTTGTACTATTACGTAAAAACGTATAACACTATATTGCATAACTATATGATGTGTAACGTTATATTGCATCACTATATGACGTACAACGTTATATACTATAACGTTATAACGTATATCTGTATATTGCGTCACTATAGGACGTATAACGTTATATTGCATCACTATATGACGTATAACGTTATATACAACTACGCTATGAAGGAATAACGTTATATTACGTCACTATATGACGTATAGCGTTATATTCCATCACTAAATGACGTATGACGTTATGAACTATTACGTTATAATGTATAACGTTATATTGCATCACTACATGACGTATAACGTTATATGCTATAACGTTATACCGTATAACGGTATATTGCATCACTATATGACGTATAACGTTATATTGCATCACTATATGATGTATAGCGTTATATTCTATCACTAAATGACGTATGACGTTATGAACTATTATGTTATGACGTATAACGTTATATTGCATCACTATAGGGCGTATAGCGTTATATTACATCACTATATGACGTATAACGTTATATACTATAACGTTATAACGTATAACGTTGTATTGCATCACTATAGGGTGTACAACGTTATATACTATAGCGTTATAATGTATATCGGTATATTGCATCACTATATGACGTATAACGTTATACGCTATTACGTTATAGCGTATAACATAATATTGCATAACTATATGACGTATAACATTATATTGCATCACCATGTGACGTATAACGTATTGTACTGTTTCGAAATAACGTATAACGTTATATTGCATGACAGCAGGACGTATAACGTTATATACTATTACATTATGAAGGAATAACGTTATATTGCGTCACTATATGACGTAAAGCGTTATATACTATTACGTTATAACGAATACCGATATATTGCTTCACTATAGGACGTATAACGTTATATACTATAACGTTATAACGTATAACGGTATATTGCATCACTATAGGACGTATAACGTTATATTGCATCACTATATGACGTATTACGTTTATTACTGCTACGTTACATCGTATAACGTTATATTTCAGCACTATAGGACGTATAACGTTATAAACAAATGCGTTATAACGTATAACGCTATATTGCATCACAATAGGACGTATAACGTTATATACTATTACATTATGAAGGTATAACGCTATAATGCATAACTATATGATGTATAACGTTATATTGCATAACTATATGATTTATAACGTTGTATTGGATAACTATATGATGTATAACGTTATATTGCATCACTATATGACGTACAACGTTATATACTATAACGTTATAACGTATAACGGTATATTGCATCACTATATGACGTATAACGTTATATACTATAACGTTATAACGTGTAACGTTATATTGCATCACTATATGACGTATTCCGTTTATTACTGTTACGCTACAACGTATAACGTTATATTGCAGCACTATAGGACGTATAACGTTATATACTATTACATTATGAAGGAAAGGCGTTATATTGCATCACTATATGACGTATAGCGTTATATTCCATCACTAAATGACGTATGACGTTATGAACTATTACGTTATAATGTATAACGGTATATTGCATCACTATATGCCGTATAACGTTATGCACTATTACGTTATACCGTATAACGGTATATTGCATCACTATATGACGTATAACGTTATATTGCATCACTATATGACGTATAGCGCTATCAACTATTACGATATTACACACAACGTTATATTGCATCACTACATGACGTATAACGTTATATGCTATAACGTTATATCGTATAACGGTATATTGCATCACTATAGGACGTATAACGTTATATTGCATCACTATATGACGTATTACGTTTATTACTGCTACGTTACATCGTATAACGTTATATTTCAGCACTATAGGACGTATAACGTTATAAACTAATGCGTTATAACGTATAACGCTATATTGCATCACAATAGGACGTATAACGTTATATACTATTACATTATGAAGGAATAACGTTATATTCCATAACTATATGATGTATAACGTTATATTGCATAACTATATGATTTATAACGTTATATTGGATAACTATATGATGTATAACGTTATATTGCATCACTATATGACGTACAACGTTATATACTATAACGTTATAACGTATAACGGTATATTGCATCACTATATGACGTATAACGTTATATACTATAACGTTATAACGTGTAACGTTATATTGCATCACTATATGACATATTCCGTTTATTTCTGTTACGTTACAACGTATAACGTTATATTGCAGCACTACATGACGTATAACGTTATACACTATTACGTTATAACATATAACGTTATGTTGCATCACTATAGGACGTATAACGTTATGAAATATTACGTTATAACGTATAATGTTATGTTGCATCACTATATGGCGTATAACGTTATATTGCATCACTACATGACGTATAACGTTATATGCTATAACGTTATATCGTATAACTGTATATTGCATCACTATATGACAAATAACATTATGAACTATTACGTTATAACGTATAACGTTATATTGCATCACTATAGGACGTATAACGTTATATACTATTACATTATGAAGGAAAGGCGTTATATTGCATCACTATATGACGTATAGCGTTATATTCCATCACTAAATGACGTATGACGTTATGAACTATTACGTTATAATGTATAACGTTATATTACATCACTACATGACGTATAACGTTATATGCTATAACGTTATACCGTATAACGGTATATTGCATCACTATATGACGTATAACGTTATATTGCATCACTATATGACGTGTAGCGCTATGAACTATTACGATATTACACACAACGTTATATTGCATCACTATATGACGTATAACGTTTTGTACTATTACATACTAACGTATAACGTTATATTGCATGACTGTAGGACGTATAAAGTTATATTGCATCACTATATGACGTATAACGTTATATACTATTACATTATGAAGGAAAGGCGTTATATTGCATCACTATATGACGTATAGCGTTATATTCCATCACTAAATGACGTATGACGTTATGAACTATTACGTTATAATCTATAACGGTATATTGCATCACTATATGACGTATAACGTTATGAACTATTACGTTATAACGTATAACGTTATATTGCATCAGTATATGACGTATAACTTTATTAAATATTACGATATAACGTATAACGTTATGTTGCACCACTATATGGCGTATAACGTTATATTGCATCACTACATGACGTATGACGTTATATGCTGTAACGTTATATCGTATAACGGTGTATTGCATCACTATATGACGTATAACGTTATATTGGATCACTATATGACAAATAACGTTATGAACTATTACGTTATAATGTAAAACGTTACATTGCATCATTATAGGACGTATAACATTATCTACTATTACATTATGAAGGAAAGACGTTATATTCCATCACTAAATGACGTATGACGTTATGAACTATTACGTTATAATGTATAACGGTATATTGCATCACTATAGGACGTATAATGTTATGAAATATTACGTTATAATGTATAACGGCATATTTTTTTTTTTGCGTGGGGAGGGGAAAATGCTATTACGCATGCCCAGTGACCCGCATCACTGGGTTATGTGGGAGTCGGTCGGATGTCGTTGCCATACCCACTAAAAACCCCTCCTCCTTCTTCCTCCGCTTGGGGGGCTGACAACCCCGGTAAAACCTGTCGGCAGTCATCAGGGTTGTCCTTTCGTGCCCCGTAGTATCTGCTTCTTCGGTCAGTTACTGCTCATGTCGTCCTCTCAGCCAGTTCAGAATACTGGGCTGGTCTCCTTCAGCGGTTTTTCGTTGTTTCATGTTCTTGCCCTCATTGCCCCGCGTAGTTGTTGTTTCGCTCGTTCTCCTCCTTGCTTCCTCCCAGGCCCTCGCTGTCACCCTCCTGTGACACATGACGGTCTTGCAGAATTGCCTGAATTTATTCCAGCTCTCGTCCTTGGCGGTCACCGTGGCGATCAGATTGCCCACGTCTATCTTCCCGCCCAGAGCGTTCTCCAGCTCGATCCTTCTGTCCGTACACTTCGGGCACGCGAAGAGGGCGTGCTCTGCATCGTCGTTTGGGTCTCCACAGTCGAGACAGTTGCTGTCGCTGTCCCTGCCAATCCTTTTCCTATAGACACCGAAGCTCCCATGCCCGGTTAGCAGCTGCATGGTGTGGTGATCGATGTCCATCTTCTTTTTGGTAAATAGCAGCGCACTCGGTATTAGCTTCTTTGTGATATTTTCTTTTTTGTAGTTGTTCCACTCCTTCTGTCAGTCCTCTTGAGCCTTCTTGCGAATGGCCTCCAGTTCCTCCTTCAGCTTGCAGTCGTCATCCGTGCCAATCCTGGACCCATGGATCTTGTTCCTCTCGTAGGTCTCTCCGAGCATCTTTATCTTTATGTAAATCGGGAGATTCCCGGTCAACACGCAAAGTGCCGCGTGGGAGACGGTACGGTATGCCGTCGTTGTTATGCACAGGGCCGTTCGTTGTGCACGTTTCAACTTTTTCCTGTTCTTATCGGTATTCGCTGCTCTAGCCCACACCGGTGCTCCGTAAGTTACGATGGACTCCCACACATTGTAGTAGAGCCTACGAGCCAAGCTGGGCGGCCCGTTGATGTTGGGTAGAATTCCCCTAAGTGCTCCTATTAACTTGTCGCCTCTGTTACACACCATCTCGATATGCGCACCGAACCTCCGACTGGAGTCAATGACGACTCCGAGATACCTGATGCGATCGACCGTTTCGATGTCCGAGGAGCCCAACCTGAGTTTCACTACTCTCGGCACTCGCAAGCTTGTGATGAACATGACCTCCGTCTTTTCTCTCGCCAGGGTGAGCCCGACACTCGTGCACCAGTCGTTGGAGATCCTTACCATCGTGTTGACCTTGGCGGAGGCCTCTTCGTTCCTCCCGACGGAGCATGTGATGGCCAGATCATCCGCGAAGGCGGTTGCTCTGACCATTGGCATGTTGTCGAGTCTCTCGAGCAACCGGTCGTATACCAAGTTCCACAGGAATGGTCCGAGGATGGATCCCTGCGGGACTCCCGCCGCCACCTCGTGCTCCACCGTGCCGTGCTGGTTGCTCACGATGATCCTCCTTCCGGATAGGTAACTGCCGATTAGCCTTTTGACCTTCCATGGCAGCTTCCTCTTGTCAAATTCCTCGTATATGCTCTTCCAGCTGAGCGACTTGAAGGCATTGCTAATATCTAGGGTGATCATCACACATACTACCATCTTCTGTCTGCAGATGTTGGCAAACTTCATCACCTGCGTGATGGCGTCTACCGTACTCCTCCTCTTTCTGAAGCCATATTGCCTCCGATGGAACGGGTCCATTCCGATGCATCTCTCGATGATCTTCTTAAAGCATTTTTCCCAGATCTTGCTCATGGTTGGGAGTATGCTTATCGGCCGGCACGCGTTAGGGAGACTGGGGTCCTTACCCGGTTTCCTTAGCAGTATTACTCTGGCCGTCTTTCAGCAGACTGGGATCCTTCCTGATTCAGTGATGCCGTTGAACGCCCTTGTCACGAGCTCGCTCCTGCGACTCTCTACCAGCTTCGCGATCTCGCCCGGCACGCCAGCGACTCCTGCAGCCTTCTTGGTGTTCATTCTTCCGGCGGCATCGACGACATCGCCTTCGCCGATGGCGACGCTGAGGCTAATATCTCCTTCATCTTCGGTCTCTGCCTCTTCGCGGCCCTCATAATGGGGGGGTCCGTGTCCCAAGGTGAATAGCTTCTGTAGGACTGCCATCACCATGTCGATCGGCATGTCGTTGGTTGGTCCCTTGCATTTACATATCTTCATGACCGTGCGATAGGGTTTGCCCCAAGGGTCGCTCTCCAGTATCTTGCAGTATTCTGCCCAGGCTGTTTTTTTGCTGCGGGCGATCTCCTTTTTTAATTGCCTTCGGATCTCCTTGTAGGCGTTGACGAGGGGCTCGGTGTTGCCGGCGTTCTTCTTCCTTTCTCTCGTCACCTTCCTGAGCGCTTTGTGCGCCTGCGTTCTCAGTTCCGCGATCATCGGGTTCCACCAGTAGTTCGCGTACTTGCGGGTCGCCGCACAGTTCGACTTCCTTAGCATCCCTTCGCACGTACCTTCGATGCTCTTTTGCAGGGGCTCGGCCCCATCCTCTCCGATAGCCGCGTTGAGGTCTTCCTTCTTCAGTGTGTCGTCGAATCTGCTTAGGAACTCCTCCGGCGACATGTCCTTGGTCACGTACCTGTAGAACTTCGATACGGTTCGGGTCTTCCTCGCCTTAAACCTGTGGAGCACGTACAGATGGTCCGAGGCCGAGTATTTGTCCAAGACCGCGCTTCCGGCGTGTATCTCGCTGACCTTATTGGATACGCTTATTATGTCGGGGAAGCTCGTCTTCCCGTTCATGAAGAAGGTATACTTTTCCTTGAGCCTCAGTGGAAACACCCGGTGGCTGCTTAGTGCCTCTATTAAGACTCTCCCTCTCTTGTCTGTGGTCGATCCTCCCCAACAGGTTGACTTTGCGTTGAAGTCTCCGGCCACGACGACCTTGTCGTGTCTTCTAGCAGCGCTCTTCGTCATAGTCGACAGCGTGTCTATGTATTCGGAGTATGCTAGCATATTTATGTTGGGCGAACAGTATCCGCTGAAGCAGAAGACGTCGCCGACGCGGACGCCCACTATCCCGTCGCTCTTGACCTCTGTTGTTTCATCAGGCAGTTTGCCGTTGAGGAGTGTGACCCATATCGAGGCGTCTCTTTTGGTGTCATTAAACCAGTGCGATAGCTGCCTGTTCGGCTCGGAAATTATTATTATATCCGGCCTAAGTTCGATCGCGTATTGGTGCATCATGTCCTGCGCCAGCTTGCATTTGTTGAGGTTTATCTGCAGTATCCTCATTTATTCGCTTTCAACCGCCTTCTATACTCTGGACATGCCAGGGATCCGGTTACGTGGTAAAATTTCACACCTTTCTCCTTGCTGCAGATGGAGCAGCAGGGTGCGTTGGCGCAGGCAGCTATCGTGTGGTACTTGGCTCCGCACTTCCTGCAAATCTCCTTTCCAGGGCTTATCGCCGTGCATTTGTTCGCGATATGACCGAACATGTGACATCTGTAGCGCTTTACTACATTGGGTAGTGCCTTTATCGAGGCTATCGTCAAGCCGGTTCTGATCTTCCGGCTCGCCCCCTCTTTGGCCAGGTAGGCTTTCGGCATCGTCACTATTGCCGATTGGGTGCCCCACGGCGCCATTTTTAGGGTCTTTACTTCGACCTCAGTGATGTCGCTTATGCTCAGTTGCATTCCTATCACCCTGGCTAGTTCTTCCTTGCCTATGAGCGGGTCTATATCCCTGATCTCTACGGAGGTCTTGTCGTGCATTGGTAGCGCTCTCACCTTGCCTCCTAGGGCCGTGTTCATATCCGCCGCGGTCTTTTTGGCGTTGCTACCTGCTTTCAGCTCGATCAGAATGTCTCCAGTTCTGGTCCTTCTAATTCCGCTGCTCTCTTTTAGGGTCTCCCTTGCCCCCATCAACTCTTTGTAGACCTGGATCCACACCTTGTCTTGTCCTACTTTGACAAGGAGCGCTTCGGGCCTGTTACGTACCCTCTTCGGTCCCTCCGGCCTTTTTGGCTTGTCCACTGCCGCCCTTTCTGCGTTCGCCTTCCTGTCCATTGTCGGGATGTCCGTTCTTTTTCCTCTTCTTCCGCGGACAGAGATCCAGTCTTCCTTTACATCGCTGTCCATGCAGTCCGTAGTCGCTTTTGCCGAGCTGTTGCCGGCACAGGCTTCGGCGTAGGAGGCCTCCACGATCATTGGTCTCTTTCTCTTTGTGTCTCCTTTCCCTTCGATGGGCGATATCTCCTTCCTTTTTCCTTCCATCTCCTCGCTCCTCCCCGGAGGGGTGGTCATCCTGGTGGCTGTGACCATCCTAGCATTCTTCTTGAGCCTTATCTCGTCCAGCATCGAGTGGACTGCACTCGAGCATGGAGCTCAATCTTTAACGCTATCCTCCTCGTTCAACACTTTCCCAAGGCTTGGAAAATCTCACTGATCACCATCATCCCTAAACCCGGTAAACCAATATATGAAACCAGCTCCTATCGCCCAATCAGTCTTTTACCTACCCTGTCTAAACTATTCGAGAGGATGCTCACGAATCGTCTCCTTCCACTCCTAGAAGAATTGAAAACACTCCCAGACCACCAATTCGGCTTCCGAAAACAACACTCAACAGTAGAGCAAATCCACCGCATAACCCACATGATCAGCCAAACCCTTGAAAAGAAAAAATACTGCTCAGCGGTATTCCTAGACATCCAACAGGCATTCGACAAAGTATGGCATAAAGGGCTACTCTACAAGCTCAAAAAGATCCTGCCCCATCCATACTACTCCATCTTAAAATCCTACCTAACCAACAGACAATTCATAGTTAAATGTCTAGGCGCCAATTCCGCAACATTCCGAATAGAATCCGGCATACCCCAAGGTAGTGTCCTCGGACCCCTATTGCTCTCCATCTACACTGCGGACTTACCTATATCAAACGAGGTAACAGTAGCAACATTTGCCGACGACACAGCACTATTAGCTACCCACGCAGACCCGGCAATTGCCTCATCCACTCTCCAGCGAAGTATCGACACTATGGAAAAGTGGTTCCAAAAATGGGGTTTCAAAATAAACGAAAAAAAAATCCTCTCATGTAACCTTCACGCTCCGAAAACAAACCTGCCCCCAGGTCACCATTAACAACACAATAATCCCAAGCAAGGACTCCGTAAGATACCTGGGCATGACCCTGGACAGGAGGCTAACTTGGAAAAAACATATCTCAGAAAAAACAAAGCAACTAAAGGAAAAATTAAGAAAATTCTATTGGTTCACGGGCCGACGCTCCAAACTAAACATACAGAACAAAATAATCCTCTACAAGGCCGTAATAAAACCTGTCTGGATCTATGGAATCCAACTATGGGGAACAGCAAGTAATTCCAACATTGAAATACTCCAACGCTTCCAATCGAAAATGCTAAGATCCCTATCAAATGCACCCTGGTATGTTACCAACGAAACAATCCACCGTGACCTCAAGATACCTACAGTCAAAGATGAAATACACAAGTCCAGAAACAGATATAACACAAGAGTTAACAGCCACCACAACCCACTAGTCACCCAACTACTGGACACGACGGACCAGATCCGCAGACTAAAAAGAAAATACCCTCTAGATTAAATCCTTAGTTTCTACTAGAACCAACAATATAAAACTATTATAATCCATGTCATTGTATCACACCAAACTAAGTTACTGAAAATTCTCAACGAGAATTGATTGTAAATATTCTAATAAATTAAAAAAAAAATGTTACAACTATTCACAAACTTGCTAAGTAAAAAATAGAGATGGACATATTAAAAGTAGCAGCCTGGAATTCCAATGGCTTGCAGCAGAGAGCCCCAGAAACTAAAGCATTTCTATATAAAAATAACATTGATGTACTACTTGTCTCAGAAACACATTTCACTCCAAAAAGCTACATAAAAATACCGTATTACACCATTTACGACACCAAACACCCCCTAGGTAAACTAACTTCGCAGTTATAAAAGGTATAATTACCACTACCAAATTAAAAATAACAACCAGCCTCGAACTCAACTCGGATCATTCGCCTATCATAATAGAATACACAAGCAAACCGATACTGTATAACAAGACAGAATCCCTCTGCAATAGAACTACCAACTAGCAAACTTTTAAAGAGCTAATTGAAAACAAAATCAACTGTAACATCCCACTGAAAACACCCGAACATATTGAACAGGCAATAGTAAATATGACGGAAATAATACAGGAAGCAGCATGGACAGCCACCACCCACGAAATAAAAAGCAGGTAGTCAAAAATAATTCCACATGTCATCCTCGACAAAATCAGGGAAAAAAGAAAAGCCAAAGCTACGTGGCAAAAACAGAGAACACGCGAAAATAAGAAAATCCTAAACAAACTTACAAAAGAATTAAAAATCAAAATAAGAGAACATCACAACATCGAATTCACGAAATTCATAGAATCACTACCAGCGAATGAAAATACCAACTATTCCTTATGGAAAACCACGAAAAGAAGAAAGAAGCCAATAAAACAAGTCCCAGCAATCAGGAAAGAAGACAATACATGGGCAAGAAGCAATGAAGAACAAGCTGAAGAATTCGCCAATCACCTATGCAGCACATTTACACCACATAATAGCAACAGCAGCAATCTCAATCGATCTACTGACGATGAAACACGATCCACTAATTCCACAACGGATAATCAATACACCATACCTAAAACAACGGCACAAGAAATCAGAATCATAATCGAAAAAACAAAAAACAACAAGGCACCAGGAATTGATCTAATCAACGGCAAAATTCTGAAAAACCTTCCTCCAAAAGCGATACGGCTAGTTACAATAATATTCAATGCAATACTGAGAACACAATATTTTCCTAAACCATGGAAACAAGCACGCATTAGCATGCTGCATAAACCAGGCAAAGACCCACACCAAGCAGCATCCTACCGACCTATATCACTGCTTCCCGTATTTTCCAAAATACTGGAAAAAATAATCTACGCCCGCATAAAAATATTAATAGAGAAAGAAAAACTAATACCGGATCATCAATTTTGATTCAGAAGCAAACATTCAACAATAGAGCAAATGCACAGGCTCATTAATGAGATAATACTGGCATTCGAAAATAAACAATACTGCACAGCTCTCTTTATGGACATAGAGAAAGCTTTCGATAAAATAAACCACGAGAGCCTACTACACACAATCAGACAAGAATTCCCGGAAAAAATTTATCAGATAATAAAATCATATCTAAGTAACAGAACATTCACGGTAAATATAAAAGACGCGTACTCTGAAGTTAAACCAATCAAGGCAGGGGTTCCGCAAGGAAGCGTCTTAGGACCCATTCTCTACACGCTATACACGGCCAACATACCTACAACTCCCAACAGTAAAGTATTTACATTCGCGGACGACACAGCAACAATAGTCAGGCACACAAACCCGGAAACAGCAGTCACACTACTACAGGAACACACCACAAAAATAGAAAAATGGCTACAAGACGAACAAATTAAAGCTAACCCCAACAAATGCGTTCACATAACATTTACACTGCGTAAGCAGAAGTCAGCAAGTATACTACTGAACGGTACGCGCATAACACAAACAGGAAAGGTCAAATACTTAGGACTCCACATAGATAAACAACTCACATGGAAACAGCATATCAAAGCAATAATAAACAAAATACAGACAACAAGGAGACAAATGCAATGGCTAATAAACCGAAAATCCAAGCTAAGCCTGGAAAATAAAGTCAAAATATACAAAACAATACTAAAACCAATCTGGACATACGGAATACCATTATGGGGGACAGCAGCCAAGAGCCACATAAGTAAAGTAGAAACGGAACAAGTAAAAATCCTTAGAACAATAACAAATGCCCCGTGGTATGTGAGAAACGACGAAATTCGGAAAGACCTGGGAATACCAACGGTCCAAGAAGAAATAAAAAAGTATGCGGGAAGGTACAGACTAAGAATAGCAACACACCCGAACCGACTGGCCGTGGAGGCCATTAACGCAATAGGTACTGAAAGAAGACTAAAAAGGAAACACCCAGAAGACCTGACAAAGGAAGCAACATAAAGTATATAACGTAACATACACGAAGATGGAACCCAGATGGGGCTAACCATCCACATGCTATGTATTTTTATTTTATTTTTTTTTTTTTTTTTTAATCAAACAAGTTAAAACATTCTACCAAATGTCCTACTGGTCAAATTGTAAAATTGAAACAAATAAATAAATAAAAAAAAAACTTTGTTCCATATAGGGCTCAAATATGTGAACAAATAGAACGGAGCAACTGTTATTAGCGTAATTTTAACGCGTTAAAATAAATTAATGTATAATTTCGTCATTTACGTTTGATCTACATTTTTTCATCTACGTCATCTGCGGCACCTACGCGAATCTTATTGATTACGTCTTTGGCAATGTTCGTTGCTATAAATGAAACTTAATAGTTGTTGAAACCGCTCGAAAGTCGTGTTCCTAAATCATTCCCTCGTCTCGTATCATGTTCATAAATCATTCCCTCGTCTCGTATCGTGTTCATCAAATGGAAAAGGAGATTGTGTTTTAATGAAATCGCTTGTTACTATCAATCATCAATGAGCAAAATGTTTAATGTAATTAAAATTGTAATTAAAATTGAGTCCGCTGCAAACCTCATGACGTTTAAAATTCCATACGTATATTGTTATATGTAACATTGCCATATTAAATATATTCGATCAAATAGGTATGTACCACCAAACATCCTATTAAACGGCACGCATATAACACAAACAAAGCATGTCAAATACCTAGGACTCCACTTAGATACACAACTCACATGTAAACTACATATCAAATCAATAGTAGAAAAAATACAGAAAACAAGGAGACAAATGCATTGGCTAACAAGCAGAAAATCCAAATTAAGCATAGAAAATAAATTAAAAATGTATAAAACGATCATAAAACCAATCTGGACGTACGGAATACCATTATGGGGGACGGCAGCAATGAGCCATATAAACAAAATAGGGGTAATACAGGCTAAAATCCTTAGAACAATAGTAAACGGACCTTGGTACGTCAGAAACGAAGAGATACGGAGGGACCTGGGAATCCCAACGGTCAAGGAAGAAATTAGCAGATAATCAGAAAAATACAAATCAAGAATAGCAACACACCCAAACCAAACACATACAAAACTATAAACATGGACAGAAGATTAAAAAGGAAGCACCCAGCAGACCTTATAAAGGACATAACCTAGCAAACACGAGGATGGTACTGTTAAGAAATGCTCAGTTGGTATGACCGCTAGTTACTAAAAGGTTACTAGGGTTATGTTGGTACGACTCCTAACGACGCTCTTTTATCTTAGGAGTCAACCACGTGTTAACTGCTAAGACGCATTGGGAGAGATTAGACGTTTGCTGTGTGATTTGTATAAGTGTTTTGTGTAAGAGAGAAAATAAAAGGTGTGATAACCAATCCGAGTGGATCAGCTTGATTATCAACCCCAACCTATATAAAATAACAGGTTATGGGCCCATGACGCTTACACTGCGGCAGGAGAGATATATATTTTTGAGTTTTGAATTTTTTTTGTGAAATTATCCGAGGAGAAAGCACACTATGTCCGACCAAGAAAGCATGGCCGATGTGGACAAGGAAATGAATTCAATCTTGAGGAAAGGAAATTACGAATACTGGAGAACAATGACGGAAGCTTCGTTGGTCTTTCTGGGCTGCTGGGATGCCGTAGAGCCAGGATTTACGCCAGCGGAAATGATAAAGCCAGAATGTATAAAGATGGACAACAAAGCACGTGCGTATATTTTCCGGCATGTACGCCCCCAATACCTTGGGGATATCAGAACCCGGAAAACAGCAAGGGAGTGCTGGAAGGCATTAGAAAATATCCACGAGAGATCCACGGCGATGGACATTGTATTATGCATGCGAGAACTAGGAACAATGGAGAAGACCCCTAGCATGGACGTGTCCGAGTATTGCGGGAGGATACAAGATCTATGCGACAAATTATCCAGCGTAGGTATAAAAATCGAAGACCACGTTAGGACGTGTTTTCTCTTAGCCGGCCTCGTGGCGGACCCAGATTACTCAACCTATCTCAGAACAACGAGAATCGATAAGGATCTGAGCGCGAGTGTTGTAAAATCTGATTTATTACTCGAGGAGAGGAGACTCGATGCGGCGGAAGGATCATCCGAAAGGGGCAGCGCAATGGCGATCCGGAGACAAGGGAAGTCCAAGCAGAACAAAGATGGCGCCAGGCCGAAGACAAAAGACGCACATGATCAGAAGTGCCACATATGTGGCAAAATGGGTCACATATCGTATCAATGCCGAGACCAAAAGGGAGACAAGGAGGAAAGGAACCAGAAGGAGAAAAGGAGGGATAGAGGATCGGAAGAAAGGCCAAGGTCTAAGGGACTTATATCGACTCTGGCTTTGTCTTCGATCAGCCATATGAGTAGGGGGATGATAAGTTACCTGGACTCAGGCGCCTCAAACCACATGACACCGGACAGACACCGATTAGTAGAATTCACGCCCGCGACGGGACAGATCAGAATCGGCAAGGGGTACCTGGAAGTCAAGGGAAGGGGAACAATCATCGTAAAGATGGCGGAGTCCTGCGGTGGCTGGACGCTATCCCTATCCAACGCTCTATGGGTGCCCGAGCTAGACGTAAATCTAATTTCGATTAGACAACTAGCAAAAAGGGACGTCACCACAGTGTGTACTAGGGATGAAGCCATTGGAACACACGATGGCGGAGATGTCGTATTCAACTCAAAGGTTGGAGACGACGTATACTATCTGGAGACGATACCTGCGGAGGAGTACATGGCAGGCCTCTCCGTGGAGCATGATCAGGAGAAAGCTAGCCAGGATGACGGAGACATTGAGGTCATTGAGGCAAGGGCATACAAGGGTACCACGTCGTGGCACGAGAGATTGGGTCACTTGCATGGAAATGCAATGAGAAAGATTCCTATAGAAAGTGTGAAGGAGGAGTCCAAGAGACAAGACGGGCTATGTGGAGTCTGCGTAAAAGGAAAGATGACAAAGGTGCCATTCCCGAAGACAGACCACCACATGTGCCAACGTCCTCTAGAAATCGTACACAGCGATGTTAGTGGCAGAGCCCAGTGCAGATCGTTAGGCGGAGGTAATTATTTTGTAACGTTCATAGATGATTTCCCCAGGTACATGTACGTTAGGATCATCAGTAGGAAGAGCGAGGTATTTAGGTGCTTCAAGGAATACCAGATGGAAGTAGAAGCCCTACATCAATCGAGAATCTGTGCCCTTCAGACAGATAACGGAGGAGAGTATACAGGGGTTGACTTTGAGAACTATTTAAAGGAGAGAGATACCTTGCACAGAAAGACTGTTCCGAGGAACCCTGAGCAAAATGGAGTTTCAGAACGGGCGAACAGGACACTGGTTGAGATGTCTAGATGCCTACTAATCCAATCAGGGCTCCCTGACTATCTGTGGGGAGAAGCGGTGAACACTGCATGCTATATCAGGAACCTATGCCCATCCACTGCTATCGGAGATAAGATCCCACTAGAACTGTGGAAAGGTAAGGGATGCGACATCCAAGGGGAGATCAATAGGTTAAGGGTATTCGGATGCAGGGTCTGGTACCTAAAAAGCTCAGGTGAAGGTAAATTCGACAGCAGGGCAGATGAAGGGATATTTGTAGGTTATGACAGACAGGTCAAGGGATATAGAATCTACCTACCGAAGACCAAAAGGGTAATAATTTCTTGTCATGTCAGGTTCGAGGAAAACGTATTCCCCTATAAGCGTATGAAAGTGGATGCAAGGAATATCAAAAGGAGATTCACCGAATGGATATGGGACGTTGAAGACTTCGAACTCCAAGGAGGAGGTAATACAACCGATATAGAGACTCAAAGCGACGGTGAAAACGATGAGGGACACAGTGACTACTTCCTGGATAGCCTAAGAAATGAAAACAGTCAGCAAGAAGTTGTGAGTGCACCAATCGTACCTAGGAGATCAGCGAGATTGCACAAACCAAAGACGTGCAATAGTTATGCCTGTGTTGCGACAGCTTGTAGAAAGCAAGGTTCAGTCAAGGTGAGTCAGTGAATGTGCACGATGCTCTGAAGGGGCCAGATGCTCAAAAGTGGACAGATGCAATTGTGAAGGAGTTAGAAAATCTAGCGAACAAAGATGTGTGGGATATAGTGAAAAGACCTTTAGATAGAAATGTGATAGATTGTAGGTGGGTGCTAGTCATGAAAAGAGACCCAGATAGGCATAAAGCTAGACTTGTAGCCCGAGGATTCTGGCAAAGGCCTGGAGTAGACTATTCCGAAACCTTTAGCCCAATAGTAAAGCGTAGGACACTAAGGATATTGCTTGCTCTGTGTGCGGAGAATGAGTGGTGTTACGAACACATTGATGTGGAGTGTGCGTATCTAAACAGTCCTTTGGATGAGGACATATATATGGAGCAACCTGATTTCTACAAGGTTCCGGGGAAGGACAGAACTCAGTATGTGTGTAAGCTTAAAAAGAGTTTATATGGTTTGAAGCGAGCGGGGAGAATGTGGTTTAAGTATATAAATTGTATCTTGAGAGATATGAATCTGAACCCATGTGTGAGTGATCCATGCATGTATGTAAACACATCCAAAGATCTCATTGTGGCTGTGTATGTGGATGATATCCTTGTATTCGGTACGGAGGCTATGATTCACGCGTTCAAAACTAGGATTAAGGAGAAACTAGATGTGAGGATGCTAGAAAGCGATACTCAATTCCTATCCATCCACTTGAGTAAGCCAAACAGCACTACCGTGGTGTTCGACCAATCCACGCAGATAAGTCAAATGTTGGAGCTGTTTGACATTACTCAAGTGTCTACACCACTAGCCAAGGAGTGCGAGGCTGGTCTAGACATTGTGGATAGTGAACCAGTAGACAATAAGTTGTACGAACAGGCTGTGGGGCATATAATGTACATCGCCACAGTAAGCCGTCCTGATGTCGCGTGCGCAATAGGAAAATTAAGCCAAAGATGTGCGAATCCGACGGTGTGTGACTGGAAGGCAGTGAAACGTGTTTTTAGGTACCTGTTGAAAACTAAAGACTTAAAGTTAGTATACCAAAGGACAGGGCAACCTCTAAAGGTGTTTTGTGATTCAGACTTTGCAGGCTGTGCAATAGATAGGAAGTCTAGAAGCGGTTATGTTTTTATACTTACTGGTGGAGCGGTGTCTTGGTTGTCGAAGAAACAACCAATCATATCTCAATCGACATGCGAGGCAGAGTTTGTAGCGATGCAAGAGGCAGCTAGAGAGACTGTGTGGATGTCCTTATTATTAAGGGAGTTAGGTCAATCGTCATATTGTCCGCGTCCATGCAAAATTTTTTGTGACAACATTGGAGCGATCTCATGGTCCAAAGATGAAGTAGTGGCCGAGAGTTCTAAACATGTTCAAGTGCGTTACTTTTATGTTAAGAACTGCGTGTCGAAAGGGATACTGGATTATATGTATATATCTAGTTCTGAGAATGTTGCCGACATTCTTACCAAAGGGTTAAATAGAGTTAAGACCCAGTATTTTACCAAAGCTATGGGGCTTTTAGAAACTAGCGATCAAAGGGGAGTGTTGAGAAATGCTCAGTTGGTATGACCGCTAGTTACTAAAAGGTTACTAGGGTTATGTTGGTACGACTCCTAACGACGCTCTTTTGTCTTAGGAGTCGACCACGTGTTAATTGCTAAGACGCATTGGGAGAGATTAGACGTTTGCTGTGTGATTTGGTGTTTTGTATAAGAGAGAAAATAAAAGGTGTGATAACCAATCCGAGTGGATCAGCTTGATTATCAACCCCAACCTATATAAAATAACAGGTACCCCCGCTGGGGGTAGCCACCAACATGCTAATTTAACTTTTTTTTTTCTTTTTATTTATTTATTGAAATTCACAATTTGTCCAATTTGGACATTTGGTGGAATTTTTTAACAGTTAAATTAGCATGTTGGTGGCTACCCCCAGCGGGGGTGATAAATAAAAAAAAATAACCTTTGCCTTGTGTTCCATCCATGGTTCCTATGCATGCAATTTTATTATTATCGTTCCAAAGGATCTTCGCATTTCTGTTTCGCTCGTGATAGGTTTTACCGTGCTGTTTCATCTTCTGGGAACGATATGGTCGGAAATGATATGATGTTGAATACGCACAGGTCGTTAAACGAGAATTAATTCAAGATAGATTCAAACGGAGTTTATTAAGTGATCCCAATTCCACAGCCTTGGGGGCTGAACGCGTTTTCCTTCCGAACGGTTCGCTCGTGTCGAGTGATGCAAATTTCAACAAGTGTTTCACCTACGTGTTTACTATTAAATTTATTTATTTCTTTTTTATTTATTTATTTATTTCTTTTTTATTTATTTATTTATTTCTTTTTTATTTATTTATTTATTTCTTTTTTATTTATTTATTTATTTATTTATTTATTTTTTTGGCTCGGTTACCTTCAAAGTATTTTGCGTATTTCTTGAGCAATTTTTAAGGTATTATTTCTTATATTATTGGAAACAGTAATAATTTTTAGATTAGTAACAAAAGGTACATTTAAATTTTATACAAATTTTAAGGAAATTGGCATAGAGAAATACCAAATTACTGACATTCCTTGTAGTATGTTATTTTAATTTTACGTAATAAAATAAGGTGTTTCAATTTGAATTCATTAAATGCTGTGTTAAATATTCAATTTGAGAATTCTTTGGAGAAAGTCGAAAAAGATTTAGAACTATTCCCTAATCGATAAATAAACGCTTCAAGAATTGAGAACCACTGACTCAGGGAAACTCAGTTAATCGAGTAATACGAATAGTTCCGTGATACTGCAGAAGCCATTTACTACGTTCGCCTAACGTGATTTCATCGATAAAAGAGAGATCACTACTTCTTCCCTATACTTGATACGTAAAAATAAAAATCTTAAAAAAAAAAAAAAAACTCGTTGCCGAACATTTATTTTCGTTCTTTCTGATACAAAAAGACCATTTTTGTAGTCAGAAACTTAACCGAGCAGCTTTCTCAACACACCGAAATTCGAACATTTATTGCACACTTCTTATTCGGAGACAATGAGAGGAAAAAGATTATAAGATTCTATGGAAATATTATGTTAGAAGAAAGCTGTCAGTACCTAATAGGGTGGTCCTTCTATAGTACACACGTATACCTATAATAGCACAATAATAAATTACAACGACTACAACATTTATACGTATTTATCCCATAGTTTTTAATAAACTATGAGTTCCATTTAGTCACATTTAACAATCTAACAATATAGTCCCCCCATATCTAATTTATTCCTTAACTCATAAAATATGTGCTTTAGCATATAAACAAAGCATAGTATAGTGAATGTTACAACTAAAAGAAGATAAAAGAACATACTTTTTGCTTCAAATAATTAAGATAAAATTTAGATACGGGGCTTTCAGCTTATGAAAGTCGAAGAGAAGATATATATTCTATTTGGTCATATTCTATTTAAATTCGTAACTACTCGTTCCATTTACGTTATTAATAAAACATTTTTATCGACAAGCTACCTAACAGAAAGACCTTTTTGTCACTCTAAATTGCCTCAAAAGAAAATCCCTTGTCAAACATACCATGTTTCTCATACGAAAATCCAAAAAGGATTTTCCAAAAAGATATATTCAGTGAACCATGGTTCGTGACTGGTGAGCTTGAAAAGAGATGAAGCGTTGAAGCGTCAAAGTTGATATTCCACCAAGCTCTCGATCCTTCTATCTCAATAATCCTGATCAAAATTCGAATGAACTACCCAACGAAACGATCACCGTTTTCTATAGAATCTCTTTAAGCATTCTTCATTAAGGAATCGTCAGATTTTACCCCATTACGTTCTTCCATCACAATCTTCGTAATGATGAATAAAAAAATAAAAGCTTTTAAAAGCCGACAGTGCTGTCATTTTCTAAAAACGTCGTCTTTATACTCCTGATGGCCACGAGCACATCCGACTACCAAATATAAAATGCATTGTGAGTGTGTCATCAGCATAATTTTCGTGAAAAGAGCAATTTTTCTTGATAACTGTAATTTGTAACATAGATTAAAATCGCTGATTTGATCCCTCTGATATTGTTGTCTTATGAGAGTTTCGCCTGGTCTTAATTGGTTCTGTTGATTCTTATCGTTGTGAAAAGTCGATTCGCTATATATCTTTTGTATAGAGAACTATTATGTGATGTAAGAGTGTAATGTTGTAATATTTGTGATCCTTACTTTATTAATTTTGTCACTGAGCCGTTCTTTGGTTCGTTGAGCAGTTCATGTTCCCTACTTGTTTCGCTTGGTACTTTCATAATTTTCGCAATTACAATAAAAGATTTAATTTGTAATAAGTTAAAGATTTGATCCCTTGCTTTATGATGTACAAAAACCTTTGAACTAACAACTTTGAAGTGACAACTGAACGAGAAATGACAAGCTTTCATTTCAATCTATATTTAAGATATTTAATATTTAATCGGTTTTCGTGACACCGAATAAATAATAAATAATAAATTTGAAGGGAAAAAACAAGAGATTAAGAAAAAATTCTGAAAGAGACACAAATCAGTAGTATTATTTTATATTACTTTGCGAATTACTTTTCAAGCATAAAAATAGTTTGACGGTCACTTGTAGTTCCTTCCTTGCCATTTCATTTATTAAATTCGTTTAATTTCGTAAACAAAATAGCCACTCGTAACGAGTTTCGTGTTTAAAATAGAATTTTGTCATACAGGCTGGTTGGTAATTGATAGTACAAGCGGAAAATTGGTGATTCTACTCGAAAAAAGAAGTCGAAAATATAGAATAAAAATTTTTCGTTTGAGACTTTATTTTCGAGAAAATCGACTTTGAATTTTTGATCGGTATGCGTGCAACGCGTGCAACATATTGGAAGGGTTTCTCAACATAACGTCAATCGAAACACAATCTACAATAAAATCCGTTATAACGAAACGTGATAAAGTGCACGCGTACCGAGCGAAAATTCAAAGTCGATTTTCTCGAAAACAAAGCCTCAAATGAAAAATTTCTATATTTTCAACTTCTTTTTTTTACCAGTTACCAACCACCTTGTATATCCAACAGCTCACTTTTCCTTTGTAAATATTATTAATAATTTTATCAATTTTTTATATTTCCATCCTTCATACAAGTGACAATGAATCATAAAAGTTTCATAGAAATCACAAAGATTAGGGGATAAGTATACCACTATCTAATATATTTTCATATATGTATATGTATGTATATTCCAAAATTACATGATAGAATATGAATAATATTGAACAAAATATAATCAACTACAGTACCATGGAAATACAACAGATTACAATTTTCTACCTGTCACCGATTCATCGTCATCTCCTTTCATTCTCTTGACATATGTAAAAACAAATTAACCCATCTGATATAACCATACCTCGCTCTTTGAATACAAAAATCTATTCAAATGAAATAAAGGGGAAGAAAATAAGAATAAATATAATTACTCAGGTATAATCTTCTCGAGGTATAATTATTCAGTTACAAATGATTCTTCGTTAACACACTACATTGTACACTACTTCTACACTACTTTTACTTTTTACACTACACTACTTTTCCCGATGGCTGAAGCTAATCGTCGACGTTTATAAGGTACGAATTTCGTCAACGGCGCCATCGGAATCTTTATTTTTAATTAAAAAAAGAAATTAAAATATTACAATTACCATCACTAAGGTCAGCGTCCACAATACACTATGTTTTTCAAGTTTATGTGAACCATCGACAATAACCACATCAGATCCGGACCAATGCTCAGTGCCAACCTTATCCAGGCATTGGAACTGGCAACATCGGCGTCCAACGCGGAATCTCTTGCAGCTCTGTAATAAAAAGAAATCGATTAATTGTACGGATCAATCGTCACTAGACTACTCGAAAATCCAGGTCATTCAAAGAATGAAAGAAGAAAGAATTGCTCCAATTCCACCATTGCTTTTGCAAAACTAGTATTTGAGAACCATTGGTCAAATATATTATAACACTAAACGTACATTTCGGGAAGAATAATTTGTGCTATGAAACAGAATACGATAAAGTTCAAAGGTTACATCGATTTTCAAAATTTTTATTCAAATATTTATATTTATAGTACGCCATTAGCAAAGAAGACATGTTTGCGTGCGTTATCGATTTTACGCTTTTGCCACGCAAACATGGAAATTGCGATTCAAAATTGAATTTGCACTGGAAACGGTTGACGTTACGACATCAATAACATATTTCAAAAACACTGACGATATCATACGGAATCAGAGAGATTCTATGAGAAGTTAAACGCATAATCATCCTATTGTAAATAACAGGAACAGAAAGTACACAAGGAATAATACAGAATCATCCTATCATCCTATCCTATTATACAGGATTGCTTTGATTCGAGCTCAAACATAGGGAAATCTGAAAGAATTTTTCGCAGAATTTCCTTCCCCTTTGAATTGGGTTTTATACAGAACGACTTTAACCTTTTCAAGGAAATACCTATAGAGTGTGACGATCTATGATTTTAAATAGAGAGGTATATCTGAAAAGAGGTGGATGTAAAACGTAGCATATAAAACGTAGATCAAATCTTTATTCAAGGATTTTTTCTCTTCGCAGAGAATCAGGTTTTCAAGAACGATCGAATATGTATGCACTTGATTTACACGTGAAGTTGTCATTAAAAATATTGTTGCGTTTAAAAAGATAAATATTGATTTAAATTTAATGAAATTGTTAGTCCAATTGTTTAAAGCTTAAAGATATGTAGGTGTCACATTTATATAATGAAAACCTGGGAGCGGCATTAATTAACAAACCTAGTCACGCGCACACGTACTTTAAAACCATGCTTGAAAATCGATATACCCTGAAACAATGCATCGTTCTGCGCTTCCAATTTATTTTCGCACGAAGAATCAGTCCATTCATCGTTGCCGTCACCATCGCTACTGTAATCTATATTACTCGAATAAATTCTATATCTTGATTGGAAAATCGCATATTTTAACGAACTTTCTGTGTGTGTGTGTGTTTTTTTTTATGATTTTAATTGGCAATTTCCGAAATTGAACTATAGCTTGAGAATAAACCGATAATATTTGAGGGTATATATACATACATCATGTTTTTGATGGGTTTTGTAGTAAAATAATTGTAGAAAAAGCAAACTTTTTAAGAAAAAATTACCATATTCGAGTAATAAATTATAGAAAATTACCAATGTAAATTAAAACTTAAAAAGAAGAATCTATTACACGTAATAAAGAGAAGGACTTGTTCTCGAACGGCAATTCAACAAATACAGTCGTTGCAGAAACATAGTTTTACAAGGGAGAAGAATCTCTCTAGGAACTCGACGATGTCACGTCAAGCGAAAATTCAATAAAGTGATTACTAACCGTATTACCAGCGGCAATCGTGTTACGGCAATTCGTAAATAAGTTAGTCGTTTATTTTGAGAAACGTCGCTGGCAATATCGTCACATTTTAATTACGTCAGCGCTATCAACTGGTCTTGGAAGAAAGTTTTCCATTATGTACTTTTGCCCACGGCGTCGTTCCAACAAATGAATCCGAGTTTTGAATCGCTTTCTCTTATATCACGAATTTGTAACGGTGTTTCTTCAAACTTTAAACGATTGTAATGAATGCCTTTGCGTACAAAGACTGATACCTGGTTCGACTAGAAGCTTCAGCTAATTAGTGCCCCAGTTAATTTGGATGTTCACTACTACGCCACCTAAGAAGTGGCTTCGTGTCCGAGCGGATTTCCCCCAGGCAAAAAAAAAAGAAAAAGAAAAAGGAAAAAAAGAAAAAGAGAAAGAAGAAGAAAAAGAAAAAGAAAAAAATAGTTAATTTGGATGTTATAAAATATTATATAACCAAGAACTTATCTTTTACTTGGTAGTCGCATAAGAGAAGACCGAGCCATTGAATCGCTCAAATAGATTAGCTGATTCGCTTAACGTATTTTTACTTCCGATGACGTAAACAAGAGCAGAAAGTACACAAGTAATAATACAGAAATGTCAAATGTACAGAGGCATAGATTTCGTTAAATCATTAGCACGTAACATTTCCTTATAATTCTATTTGTGTATAGCAAAATAGCTTGTGTGCTTTCATGAATTATAATTGATATTTAGAAGCTTTCATGTAGGTAGATATATAACTCGTGTTAATTAGTAATTTAACAATACATCATGACAACATATCATTTTCGTTTCTTCGTTTATCTCGTTATGCGCGTAAACGAATGTGTAAATAAAGACATTTAATCAACGATAACATGTAGTGGCAAGCATGATAATTATCGACAAAGGAGAATATTGGTGAAATGATTGTGGTGATTTCACTCGGTGTATCGGTAAATAAACTTTGATAGACATTGCCGGTGAATTCGCTGCCGGTGAAATCGTGTCGATGAAATAATTGTCAGTGATTTAAAGATAACCCAATTTATTGATCTCCCCTTCATAGAGTTGTACGTCTCTCTATAAAACATTTAGCTTAGTCACACTAAACTGGACTGGACTGCAAGTAAGAAGATTGAAATGCAAAATTCAGGTGTGAGATGGAAAGTTCGATAAGGCGATTATGTATATTAACCCGAAAGAAAGCTCATGGCTTTGCAACGCGTTACACGCAACACGGAATTTCCCTCGCTGAAATAATCCTATTACAACGATACGATTTTCCTTAACAGATCTCGCAATGTAATTCTCCCTCTGCAACTTTTTATTAGGTTTGAAACACGAGAGTTTCGAAGCTCTGCAAAGTCTCGCGAATCTAGAAGTCGAGTTTCAACGTATTTTCGCTTCTTATTTTATAGCTGTTAATAGTTATTATCTCACTCTGCACGTACATCAAACGTGTACTTATGTAAATCCAAAGGAAACGGAAACAACCGAGAATAATTGAGGATAATTCGAATACGTACCGATTAGTAAAGTGTTTGGCAAAGAAAAAAAAAAAGGAAAATTGTATCGGAGAAATAGGGGAAAAACGGTGGCGTACATCAAGCAATCTTTATGGCTGTAATACATTTGTTATTCATTTATGTTCATTTTCCATCGCGTAACAGACGTTGAAATAACTGGCAGAACGAGCATATAAATCTTGTATCGCTCGACCTGACTTCTCCCGATGGAAAAATATTCACCAGCCAGGGATCGTGCATCGCTAATTACTCCGTTCTACTTTTCAACCGCGTTTCCATCCATACAGAAAAGCAAGAAGGCAAACCCTATCGCACAGTCGTGAAGAGATGCAAAAGCAAGAAACCAACCAACGACATGCCGATCGACATGGTGGAAGCAGTCCTACAGAGGGGCTATTCACCATGGGACACGGACCCTCCCATTACGAGGGCCGCGAAAAGGCAGAGACCGAAGAAGAAGAAGACATCAGCTTCAGCGTCGTCATCGGCGAAGGAGATGTCGTCGATGCCGCCGGAAGAATGAACACCAAGAAGGCTGCAGGAGTCGATGGAAGACTCCTGGACTGCTGGAAGCAGGAGCTGGTAGCAAGCTGGAACCAGACTGCTGGAAGACGGCCAGAGTAATACTGCTAAGGAAGCCGGGAAAGGATCCCAGTCTCCCTAACGCGTACCGGCCGATAAGCATACTCCCAGCCATGAGCAAGGTCTGGGAAAAATGCTTTAAGAAGATCATCGAGAGATGCATCGGAACGGACCCGTTCCATCGGAGGCAGTATGGGTTCAGAAAGAAGAATTAGCTTAGCGAATACCGATAAGAACAGGAAGAAGCTGAAACGGGCACAACGAACGGCCCTCTGCATAACAACGACGGCATACGGTACCGTCTCCCACGCGGCACTTTGCGTGTTCATCGGGATTCTCCCGATTTACATAAAGATAAAGGCGCTCGGAGAGACTTACAAGAGGAACAAGATCCATAAGCCCAGGATCGGTGCGGATGACGGTAGCAAGCTGAAGGAGGAAATGGAGGCGATTCGCAGGAAGGCCCAGGAGGAGTGGCAGAAGGAGTGGAAAAACCACAAAAAGGAGAATGTCACAAGGAAATTAATACCGAGTGCGCTGCTATTTACCAAAAAGAAGATGGACATCGATCATTACACCATGCAGCTGTTAACCGGGCATGGGAGCTTCGGTGTCTATAGGAAGAGGATTGGCACGAACAGCGACAGCAATTGTCTCGACTGTGGAGACCCTAACGACGATGCAGAGCACGCCCTCTTCGCGTGCCCGAAGTGGACGGACAGAAGGATCGAGCTGGAGAACGCTCTTGGCGAGAAGATAGACGTGGACAACCTGATCGCCACGGTGACCGCCAAGAACGAGAGCTGGGATAAATTCAGGCAATTCTGCAAGACCGTCATGTCTCACAGGAGGGTAACAGCGGAGGCCTGGGAGGAAGCAAGGAGGAGAACAAGAGCAACAACAACTACGCGGAGCAGTGAAGGCAAGAATACAAAACAACGAAAAACCGCAGAAGGAGATCAGCCCAGTATTCTGAACTAGCTGAGAAGATGACGAGAGCAATACAGAATATACAGAATAACTGCCCGAAGAAGAAGATACAACGGGGCATGAAAGGACAACCCTGATGACTGCCGACAGGTTTTACCGGGGTTGTCTGTCCTCAAAGCAAAGGAAAAAGGAGGAGGGGTTTTTAGTGGGTATGGCAACAACATCCGCCCGAGTCCCACATAACCCAGTGATCCGCATCACTGGGTATGCGTAACAGCATTTGCCCCTCCTCACGCAAAAGAAAAAAAAAAAACAAAAAAGAAAAAAATAATAAACTATACACTCTATCAATTTTAAGTTGATAATTTCGTTATTATATAATTTTTCTTAGTCTAAACTGAATCCAGGAAGAAGAACTTTCATCCAATTACATACTTCATTAATTCATGAATTATATTCGTTACCGTACGTACAAAAAGAAAGTTGACTGATATAAAAATTCAAAGGATAGAACTTCTAAGCTCGCGATTGGAAACAGATTCAGTTCAATGGTTTAATTTGCCATTTAATTGAATTCTCTGGCAATTTCAGCGAACTGTGGGCTTTAAAAGTGTCCCGCATTCAAACGCAAGACTTCTCCTCCACCTTTCCCTTTCTTTCAATTCCAACCTCAAGTAATTGACCTATTAATTCGACGATATATTTACATGCTTGCAAGGGATTCAAACAACTTCGTTGCGTTAAATTCGCAATTATAACCAACACGAATGTCTCAATCAATGTGCAGCTCGAAACAAATAAAAGACAATTAACTTTTCAATATAACGATTGATATGTTTGATGAAGAGAAATGTATGAATTTTTAAAAACGTCTCCTAGTACATTTAGCATTTTTATAATAAAAACTTAGAACACACACGCACACATATACTATTCCATGAAATGATTTACACAGCTATGAGTCTAATCCTATCATATTATAAAGGGATGAACGAACTTTTCCTAATAAATATAACTTTATACAAAATCTTGTTTAAAAAAATTAGTTTTTTATTCTCATTAAATTAATTTAATATCAGAATATATAATTTTAGTCGTTATCAAAATTTTATGTCAAATGCGTTCATAGATACATATATAAATAAATGTCTAATCCTATGTATTTATTTCAACTGAAATCTTAACTTAAATATTTATTAACAATATTCTGACGAATATGCAATGAAAGATAAAAACAACTTTATTTTTCTTATAGAATGTCTCATGCTTCTTACTCATTTTATGTTTCTCGTTGTCAGTGCGTAACTACTTATCAGCCGCATGAATGCTAAGTTTTACTACTGAGAAACGAAGAGACATATAGATGCAAATATACGCTACCTCGCGTGAAAAAACATCAGATACATTAATCAGAAGGAATATCCGATACATATAAAATTCATGGCGTAGTTATTTATACATACGGAATATTTCTTTCTGTATGAAATATTCTTTCTTCTGAATTCTTATTATAAATGTATGTCCATTTCCTACCTTAAAATGTCTCTCCTTTGAAAAACTCCATTTAAATATAACGATTAACAAAATATTACCAATAAAAATATTAAAACGAGATGCTGAAAGAACCTTTTAATGAAGTACAAATGATTATTTCAACTTTTATTCTGTTAAATTTGAATTGAATCGTTTATAAACCGAACAGGTGTATAAAATTTTATTGCGTAAAAATTGTGAAGCTGAAAATTAGGAACGAATAACGAATGAGTAACCTAGTTTCATTAAAAGGTACGTGTACGCCGATCCGCGTAACAACTTCGACACTCCAATTATTATAAAGCATGTATCCTTCAGAGATTTTTTGCGCGAACGCAAGATACCTTTTACACGTGCAACTGAATAAGTGGAACGTGATTTTCAATATTTCTTCTTGTAGAACTTGTAACAACGTAACTGTTTCACGAATATTTTCCCTGACACTTTTACAACGATGCGTAGAAATCTCCTTTTCTAATTAATAATTTCAGCGTTTCTCTGAACAGTTTCGTTGCGATTAAAAAATATACAAAGCTTACGACGTGCTTGTTTAAAAATATTTATATGGAACAAGATTTCGAATTTGTCACATCAATCGCGATCTCAGCAGGTGTAAATTAATTCGTTCTAATGAACGATTAAATTAAACGGCTCGTGACAAAAATTATCCCTGTCCATGTTTGTCTTTCTAAAACTAATTCAAGGCGAGTTAAATGAATCGCTGTGTACCCTATTCGCGCAGCATGTGTTTTAACGACCAGCATGCAAGCGTTAACGGTGTACTTTAGTTTCTCATGGTTGTGTTAAGCTGGTTGCTCTTAGAATGAGCATATACTTACCAAAGGAGGTGAACAGAAGATAGCCTGGCACCATTTTGGCTCCGAATGGTAACAGAAGCATTGAGTGCAAATCGAAGGTCCCGGCACATACATCATTCCATACGAGACAACTTTTCCTTCGAAATCAGTACAGTTTCCTCTTAAAGACACTGAAAACAATTAGCAGCGTCAATATCTTTGCCACTCGACAATCGTACGCGCAGTTACGCTAACCGTTTTAACGCCACGCAACGTGATCGCTCTATTCGCGTACCGTGGTAAATTGTGCCACGATGTATGGTCACGATCATTAATTCGCAACGCGCTCAAGCGTGCTCGTCGCGAGTCATGTCAGAGTTTCCTCTCGTAATTACTTGTTTTTCAAATGATCATAAACCAAATAAAAAAAAAAACACCAATATAAAAAATTACCTCTTGAATCGGAAAACCAAATCCTGCATTATAGAATGTTATCACGCAAACGAAACGCAGAGCATAAATATTTCGCAAACTTTTGAGTGTTTGTTGTAACGCTTCCAGTATAACCGATGAAATGAAGCGCGAGCACGTCGAACGATATATTTCGATGAAAAAAACAGGATGAAAAAGGGCAGCGCGATCGCGTCGATCGGTACTCCTCGCAAATAAATAAACGAAGCGCTAGCGCGCTGCATAGCACAAACCGATACGGAGTCTTGAAACATCCGACACTAAAACGGTTAATAACATTACTCAAACGACCGTACCAGGAAATTTTTGTTCAACGGATCCGCATTGCGGCTATCACGATGCTTCTTCGTTGCATCGATGCTTCATCGATGAGATTAAAGCACCGTTGAAATAGGTTATTCGATTTCTTACATGGGAAAAAGTTTTTATATCGTGTTTGCTGTTTTACTTCGCAAGTGTGCTTTACAGTATACGTTAGAACTCCAAGTCGAGCTATCCGAGTTAAAGTCTCTTGAAACTTAAAACGGCACTTAAAGGATATAGGTATAATAGAAGGTTCGTTTAAAATTCAAAAGTGTATATACGTACATATACATTTGAATAAAAATAGCGGATAATCTCAAGTAAAAAAGTAGGTTGGTGTTAGTAAAATGGTTTCAAAATACTTGTCAAAGTCAAACGACTTGACTAATTAAGAATGGATGTAAGAGATTGAAAGCAAAGGGCATCTAAGAGTATCAATTAAGTAACAAACTCACGGTGACAAAGAGGTTTTCACTCGCTCGAATTCAAATAAATCGGTTAATTTGAGCGAAACTTTAGGTGCACGAGAAGCGACACGCGTCCTCAAGGACTACGAAGGTTCTATTCGAACGAATGAAAACTTTTCTCTGGCCCGGTGTGTATACACAAGACGTGCGAATTTAAAGTGCAGATTGTATTAATTGAAATAATTGGTTGGTTTGATCAAATTAATCGTTTTAAGCTGAAATGACGAAGGTCATCCAAGTAATTGATGTCCACTGTAATTATTTGTTAATCGAGCGTGGAATCGGAACGATTCGACCTCGTTCCAACGCGAATCGTTACTAAGGCAGAGACGGCAATTAATAATTGTCGCGTCATTTGTTCGATCGTGTTCACAAATTCAAATACGGCTGAGTGGCGGAAACCATTTATAACACGTCCCGTACCGCGTAGGTCGTATACATATCTCAGGATGAATTTTTCGTACTTCGCCGCATATATTCTCCATGTTAGACATACCATAAAATATTTCGTGCAATCGCGTATTCCTGTCTAATGTCAGGAATTCTCTTTCCATAGGTCTGCGTTTTCCATATTATCTATTTTGCTTATCAGTAAACATTCTTACAATTTGTGATTAATACTGTACGTACAAGAACGTTAAGTTTTTGACGTTGTAATATTTCACATGAAATAATAATGGCTGTATATCGACTAACTTATTAATTAATTAAATTCGTGTATATCAAGTTTCCTATCATTTAATACTTTCGTGTAACTACAGAGATTTGATACTATCAAATGAAATATAAAACTTGGTAAAAAAACGCGCTTCGTTAGGAAATGAGGGTAATGATGCAAATATTTTTTGTAGCCATTATATAGAATTTCGATGGTATAATTAATCAGTATCAACTTACCAGCCCCTGACGGGAAGAAAGTGACAAAAATAACCTGCAAGCAGATGAGAATTGCAAGTATTTTCGAGTACAGGTCCTTCATGGTTGTAAAAGATCAGGGGATGTTGTCGCTCTAGAATAGGAGAAAATCAGCTGTTTCAATAACTGCTGTGTTGGCACTGGAGTGCGTAGACCAGAAATATCTGCGACAAAAATCAGAATACATTTGTTTTCACATGATTCGATCAATTTTGTGTAGGACTAAGCTGATTGAAC
This sequence comes from Bombus affinis, assembly GCF_024516045.1. Taxonomy (NCBI): domain Eukaryota; kingdom Metazoa; phylum Arthropoda; class Insecta; order Hymenoptera; family Apidae; genus Bombus; species Bombus affinis. Next base: position 185,660 of record NW_026108906.1, on the reverse strand, counting down.
CTAACACGGGATAATTGTCCAACTTACGACCTTAACAAGCCCGCTTGATTCTCTATAAGTGCTTGAAATTGATGCTTGTATTCTTTCCAGATTAACAAGCTTTGCCCCCGCCCCTCCCTCCCTCTCTATTTCCTAAGATCGAGTTAGACTGCCACAACATATTATCTTTCTTCTTTTCTTTTCTTTTCTTTCGATCTTTTAAAGCCTTAAGTCGCTGGTTATTATAGTGTATACATTCAATTACCCTGTAAGTCGTAAGTACATGTTTTACGTTATTTTTCATTTTCCAGCTAAATTCCACAAAAACAAGAAATATACTTCCAACGTGTTTTCACATGTCTCTAGCAAAGATCTCAAAAAACAAGTTGCGGCGCAATTTAAAACGACAAATAGCACCGTGTGTCTCGTTGTGGCAACGCACGCTTCGTCAGCTTTTTAAAAGCGCTCTCTGTCTGCTTTTTTCTCTCTTCACCGCCTATTCGTTTTTTCTTAACGAGTGAAACCGTTTTTACGAGGACGGGAGCACAGAAATGACGTACTGGCAATTCTGTTTCGTGATGACACAAGCAGCCCGGTTTCAGTGAATTAATCCTGGCCCCAAGCTTCCAATTATCTCTCCCTTCCTTTCCTTTATTTTTCCCTTCTATATCGAGTTTCAGGTTTTCTAAATTTCCATTACAATCAACTATGGCTTTTCTCTATTTTACATGTTAGCCGATGATTCCTGGCAAAAGCATCGGCTGTAAAAATATTTGGAGTTGCAACAGCAACAAGTGTGTTTTCTCAAACAGAAAATATTGGAAGCGTACTCGTTGGCAAAACAGTTCACGGATAGTTCGTCCTCTGCTCGTTATTTGTTTCAATACCGTTAGCAAATAAATTCATGAAACATAGTGTATCGCATAAATTGAAAATAAAAGCTTTGCGCATACTTGGTAGTTGAACTTTGACTATTATACGTATGTTATATATGTAGTATCGTGGACAAAAGGCCTAAGATATCTGCCGAACCATAAACAATGCCGCGAGAGCCGCGGCATCGTCGGGTACATCAATGTGTCGTCGGTTCTTTTTAAGTGGATAGTTTCGTGGAAAGGGCCTGCGTGACTCTGGCCACGGGCGTTTCGGGACACGTGTCCGATAGGACGGGAAAAGACAAAGAGACGCTAAAGGCAGTGTTAGTTGAGAAGCCGGAGAAGACGGATGCAAAAGGTGTGCAGAGTATGACTTGAGAAGCGAGAGCGAGCGAGTGTAGAAGCCGAAGAGTGTGAATCGGGAAGTCGGAAGCCGTCTATGAGAATAAGACGTACGACAGCATTGTAATCATTTCGTTGCTTCGAATATTATTTATTAAATCAAAACATCATTACTTGTCCTTTCCTCTAAGACCCATTAAGATACTACATATATATATATATATATATATATATAGAAGATTGCTTAGAATTTGGAGCTTAATAACATATGTCAAAATCATTGACATTAAAGAAGGTGAACCTTACTTACCAAATTTCCTTCCGTCAAATGATACATAAAAATTGAAAAAAATAATATACATAGTTTTGACTTTCTTCCGCATTATAATTTGAATCACTCGATTTATTCGACTAAAGATAATCAAGCAATAACCTCACTTTACACGTATTCTCATCACGTGAAATAGATCACATCAGGGATTTTCAAAAGTCGATGGAATATTAATAGCGATTAATTATTTATGGATGTATTCTGCACGGTTAAAGCAATCGCCTAGTGAATTATCGAGTTCCAGGAATATGAACGGTAAACAGGATTGCAGCTATAAATGACTCTCTAACGTGTATATTAGAGATGAATTTGATCATTTATCCTCATAATATGAAATACTCTTTCAAGTGGAAATCATAATTAACAATTTCTGGCAGCGAAAAGTAAATAAATCGATACGTTTAAATCAATATTAGAATTTCTTAATATTTTTATCAAATATTTTTATCAAATATTTTAACATCGTAGAAGTGTCGTTGTAGAGAAACATTAGGTTGTTCCAAAAGTTTCTTTCGTTTTATAAAGAAATGATAGATGTACGATATTTTTTCTGTATCTATCATTTCTTTATAAAACGAAAGAAAATTTTGCGACAATCTAATAGAAATTTAGCTTTAACACAATATAAAAATGGATTGTTATGCCCCTAGGAGATAAGAACAATATGATTAATATTAATAATGAATACGTTAACGTAACGTAAAGCAGCTTTTGCAGAAGGCTATTACCTGAAAATGTTTACTAAAGAATGATAACATGAATTTTCTTAAGTACCCCATTTGATACTTAATCTACTTTGTAAATACTGTACGTCCTAACTTTGAAAGAATGCAATTTTAGCCAGAATGTTTCAAATTACCTAGCCGTATTGTTTCCATGTAATATAATTTATATTTACATTATCTCGCGTAATTCTTTCCACTTTATTGACTTCTAAACGTTAATGTAATATAATTTTTATAATATAATTTTAATCGAAGTTATTTAAAATTTGTAGTATCTCATCCCTACTAGAATAATATTAACAAATGTGCAGAGCTCAAGTCGAATAACACCGGCTCAGATAAATGATCATCAAACTTACTTTTGTTATCGTCGATGTCAGTGATTTTAAACCAGCCAACGTCCATGGCAATCAATATTATTTAGCCGGTCTTAACGCAATGTAAAAAGCAAAAAAAAAAAAAAAAGAAAAAAAGAGGAAGGAAGGAACAGGGAAGCAAAGAGATAAAACGAATTTTTCATTTTCTCGAAACTAGATCGAGTTTCAAGCTGCTCGTAAGAGAGTCTGTAGCCAATCCGACTAAATTCGACGAACCGCGCTTCAAAATTCCCAGAGAACTGTGATAACCATCGAAATCTGTACAATTTGTCGATTCATCGCTTGATTAAAAAATGGAACAAAATGAGGCTGATCAGCCGGCCTTTGAACTTCTAATGATCCCTATCGTTATACCCTAGGTTGAATGCTACGATATAAGCCGAGACAGCTATAAGTAGGGTTCAAGTGATTGCCGCCATCTATTATTCACGCGTTACACATTCGCCAGACGGACGCGTCTAACGGTTGACATTGTTTTCTACCCTCAGTTCCAACGCAATTACGTTGCTACGTGCAATCAAGTCTCGAGTGAAGCTAATGATAAGTTGTTGTTCGATCCTACACAATTACTAAAATTATTCAAATTAAACTAATTTAGTCTAAAAAAACAAGTAATTTCGTTATATATTTCCTTTCATAATAAGCCATGGTTGGAATATAGTAGCTGACGAAAATATTCGTATATTTGTAGAAACATTTTAGGGCTGTATTATGCATAACGGCACTATAGAATTAATACTGTAACAGAATTCTACTATCATGGTTATGCTGGTAATATTCGAAACAAATCTGAAAATCTATGTAGATGTTGTAAGATATTCAGTACGAGTACTGTGCATTACTGGTATGTACATAATCACGACGAGATAAGGAAGGTACTGTTCTCTATTGCTCGTCGCTACCCGTTGCTAGTAGCAACGTACTATGCATATATATCTCGTAAAGATTTTAAATGTAGCCAACGAGACCATTTTTAATATTTGACTATCGTGACCCATTACAGTTTCATCACTTTCAATTAATTGAACACGACCCGCACCTTAAGACTAAAATACACAATATAAGTATGGCACAGAAAATCTTTTAAAATTTACGGACGACTATTTATGGTATTTAAAGGCAGCAAAGATAATAATTAACTGCGGATTTTCCTCGAATCGTAGCATACAATATGGAATCTGATTATTAAAAATTACTGTGGAAATACAGTGGATTTCCATAAGATATTCGTGCTTGTGGGATTTTGGAAATAAATTCTTAACCCAAATGGACGACCTCGATACTCGAGAAATTTTGTGAAGCTGACGTCAATGGCGATATGTACTGTTGTTGTGCTATCATTTCATAGTAAGCTGTATTGATTGCACTTCTATTCACGGAATTGATTTATTCCACACAAAAGTTGACAACAATAATCGAAAAAAGAAAAATATATTACCACCTTTCACATCAGCATACACAAGCACATAGGATTTCACACGAATATACACACTTGTAAATTCGACGAAACGATCAAATTTAATTATTTTTCGATTTTTCGGGCATCAAGTACTACATCAAACGTTACACATCAAACGTTAAAATACGGCGAGCATACAAAATGTACAAACCACTCTAAATTAATTAACTTTGAACGTTATTGATTAATTTAAAAAAACCACTGTTGCGTTGAGTTTTACATTTTAAAAAGTTGTTATCCGTTTTTGCTTTGTTTAAAACTAAAAACAGGACTCATTGTAAGTTCATTGTAAGTCGTAAATATCCCTTTTATTTATTTAAACAAACAGATATTTAAACAAACAATTTATAAATATATAATTTATTTACGTATATTTGTAATATCTGTTTTATAAATTTGTACAACCATTTATCCATTTATCTATTTTATTTGCATATAATTTTTATAGACTTTTTTTTTCTTTTTTAAGAACGAAAAATTGTGAATTGTTATTTTAAGACATGTCAGGCTGAAGCGATACGCGATATATATTTCTATTCGGATTTCACCGTCGTCGTAACCGATGCTATTGGAAACGTTTCACAATAGACGTCTTAGAAGCGCTTGCAATGTCCGTCATGTGTAAGGCTCTACCACTGAATCGCGGCTGCCATTTAGTGATTAAGGTCGATCACTTAGAGACGTTAATCCGCCATAATGGTGAGCAATACATCGAAGCCATTATTGAAAGCATAGTTACGCTTTAATTTCATCGATCTTATTCACAAATAGAAGTGTACAAATTATAGGATTTCCAAATATTTAGTTTAGTTAAAAGGAGATATGAAAATGACAGGTATATTCAAAGGATAAAACAGAACCGTACGATTGTAAAGTTTCAAATCATTATAACTATTTAAATTTGAAAAATCCTACTATATTTATACAATATATTTTTATTAAGAATGGAAGAAATTTCGAAAAATCCGCCAACACTTTTTACTGTCGTCTTGAAGCACACCATATGTTAAGCTTCTTCGTCGTTACAAATTTTATCGCGGATGTAACGAACGTTTCGAACATGTAGCACGCACGCGTCAACGCCTACATTTGGATTTTAAATATATGTTTTATGCATTAAATGTATTTGTACTTTCTTGCGCAATTTCTTTTAATTTGTTACGATATGGAGGGTTTAATTACGTTTAAGATATCTATCTGAATCCTTTAAATTCAAAGTTCTTTAAAAAATTACGTTACGTAAAATAATCGTTTTTCCACCTTATTGTATCATAAAATAGTTACTTAAATTCATATTACTTAAAGAATCTTCCTACAGAAAGAATAAAAATGAATAAAATCCTATATGTTAAATTTTACGTGGTTGATGGAATACATAGCGATGACGAGAACTAACTACAGACAACAAGAAACTATTAGCGAAGGCAACTGGTGACTATGAATGTCGTCTCTATAATATGTGGCGACTAAGGAGAACAACTACCAACTACGGATAACAAGTAACAACCAACTGTCTCGTTTCTAAGAGGCAACTAACTTGCAATTATCCTCCTTTGATGGTTTCTGTAGCGTGATATACGTCTTGAACGTAGTTAAAGAATATGGTCGCTGCTGAATGGCGATTTGACAGCAAGGCGATCCCGCCAGTTCAAAGCTTGACATTGCAAGCTACCGAAAACCATTAATCTTGTTATCGAATATCTAGCTTTCAGAAGAACCCTTGTGATATGATATGACGTCATGACATTTTTATGACGAAGATGAACAAACACCGACCTCTAACGAAACAAATTTTTATTAAGTGCCGTATGTGAGTTGCAGGCCGGCCAACCAAGGAAATTTATCGAATGTATAAAGTAAACTATATATACGAATATATTGGATATATCATAAAATGCCCGCGTTATATCGTTCAACAGCATAAAGAAAGCTAAATTTAAGAAATTGAAAAATTGAAATACCAATTATAAGAGAGTTAATTAAATTCAAACCTATCGATGGTCTCATAAATTTCCTGGAAATTGATATCTTTCGAGTTCTAAATTCTCCTTAGAAAGTATCATAGAGAAAATATGAAACTTGAAAAGTACATCACGCTGATGCCTCGATAAATCGTCGTGTCGATAAATCCATGTGTCCGAGCGATGAATTTTCCCCAAACAACAAAAAACTGAAGGGAAATCTTCTTTGAAGGACGTGACAAGGTAGGGGAAGCGGGAACAATGATCGCGCGATAAACTGATGGTGTACGTATAGAACGAGTGTTGCGAGAGAATTATCGAGAAACAAAAAAAGAAAAAATAATCGTTGGCCGGCGCGACTATACGCTGTCGACGGGCAAACAGCGACTGAGACTAACTGAAACGAACTCTGTCACAGTATGAGCACGGGCTGCGTTCGCGGGTCGATCGAACACGTTCTGCGCCTCTCCTCGGCACCGGCGTCAAATCCACCCCCGATGGCTGCAACGCACTGGTGCACTTGGTGGTCCTTCCTTTTTCGTGTGATATTATACCAGCATCTGTGATGCCATTTCAAAGACCGCAATCAAATCATTAAATGGCAGATTAAAGCGACGCGATAATATTACCCCAATATTCGTCCGTAAATGTTACCGTATAGATGTTTAATTAAGCATTATTATGCTTCGAATAATTTACTATCACATGAATCGTTCCACAAGAAAACATATGTTTCACTTTTCCCCGTAGTATGATTGTAATTTATAACAAATATTTATAATTTATAATTTAAAATATTTATAATTCACTGAAAGTATCTTCTTGTCACGATTATAGCCGTAAAATGTCAAATTAAAAGTACCAAATTAAAAACATATGGTATCCCGAAACCAAACGTACGACATGGCGAATCACGATGATACGATAAAAATTGATCTATGTCTTGATTTATTCAAACAGAACGAACTTACTCGAACTTTTCCAGAATAAACGATTTATTCGATAATATCCGTCACCAGCTTCTCTTCCTTCAACGGTAACAACTGACACCGAAAGCTCGAGAGACCCGAACGGTGAGACGTACCCAGAAGCAATGCAGTTACCTGGGCAAAGAGTCCCAAAGACCAAGGACGTAGGAAATTTCGAGAAACGGAAATGGAAACTGGAGTGGCGCGTCAATCAGCACTGACGGAAACTAATAAAAATGGAAAAAACCAAACTAATTCGTTTCACAAATTATTAAAACGATATTATTCAAAATTTCACTCGATTTTCTCACTGCACACGTCAATATTTGTCGAAATATCAATATTAAAAAGTTAATAAAAAAAATATCCTCTTTCCTCATACCTGTCTTTCTCCCGGGCGGCGAAGGAATACTAGAATGTTCGAGAACAACGGATACTTTTTGATTTTATCTCAATATCAATTTCAATCTTTTTAAACGAAATATAATCTGAACGATGAAACGTTTGATCAAATAATGTTCTTCGTTCGATGCTAAAGGAAATTGAGAAGAAACATCGAAAATTCGTTAATAAAACGAATTTCTTTGTTTCTGTGAGATAATAAACTTGATATACGTATTGGTTTTTAAAATCAATATAGCTAACCAATGGGCACACTTTTAACAAGGGTGATGGAACATACCAAAAATCTTTCAAGATGGTCTTGGCAACGGAAGAGTCGAAAATATGACAATTATAAATGAAAAATTCTAATATTTTACAGCTGGCAACGATAAAGAACTCCAGATATTCTCCTAATTAATTTACAACAAATTCGCGTATATGATCGATAGCTGACGTCATTGTGTCCCACAGCCCTTGTAAAACGATAAGAATTTCCTGGAAAAACTTGTAGCCACGAAATGAAAGAGATGATAAAACTTCTAACAAGAGTACTGAGACGAGCAACTTTGTACTTACCCCTTCGGAGTAGGGAACGTGATTAAACGTCCGCGAGTTCGAAACTTTTGTAAGTCACTGCACGGCCGCTGCTTATGGTGGAAATGTAATAGATATAAGTACAGAGCGCGTGAGCGAACTAAAAACGCGATATAGGGGTAAAGAGAGAGACCGTTCCGTTCTTCTCTAATGCCCGCGTACTTGTGCCGGAAATGTGTAACAACGGTAAACGAGCGCCGTCAGTGTCCACTAGTGTGCATGCCTGATTAAACAAGGACAGAAAATGCTTATATACAGCCTTCTCTTTCTATTTCCATGTCGCATCCATCTTACTATACAGTAGACGGGATTCGACTATTCCATCATTATATTCGCACCCTGCTTATGTGTGCGAACAAATCGTTCGTCTCCTGTTTGATGCTCAGTTTTCAACGGAGTTGAAGGGAAACTTTATAAGAGAAAGGAAGTGACGGATTGTCTCAAAGTAATAAACGAAAATTCTCGTAACTATCGAAAAGCGATAGTCAATACAAGGATATCATTATCACATTTAAAACTATCACAATGAACGGTGATTTATCGCTGCAAGGTACCACAAATAAGATATCTCATAATTTGCGAAAAGAGGTAAGGAATATTCTAGATTTTAGACTTTGGAACTTCCATGACAGTCATGAGTGTGTTTTGTCATTGATTTGCCATATTGCGTTTTTCACAATTGTTGTTCATTTTTTGTGATATTTTACACTCGCACATAGTATCTATGATTTTTTCTTTCGATAATTCTTATAATTATTGTCAATAATTAATTATTTATAACCATTTACGCTGTATTATATATCATTCAGATTTATCTTTGCACGTATCAAGATAGTAGATAACAAAATTATGTGTAACCAATTTATTAAACTCGCAATGTAACAGAAAATTGCATGAAAATCTTTATATTATTAATAATTATTGTTAATAATAAAAAAAATAAATGTCGCATTAGGAGGAGAGTCGTACTTCGGAACGTAATCGGAACATATTGTACCTTATATGTGATTATTTGGAACGCAATGGGTGAGTACATTGCAATTTAGATATCTTCTTAGTTGCAATTTTTTCGAATAATATCGGTGACCAATCGAAATAGAAATTAGTGCGGAAAGAGGGGAAGGAACCAAAATTTGAAAATCGACATCGGTAACTCAGTAGTTATAGAATAACTCAATCGATAACGTAGATTAACTAGTTATAAATGAAAATATATTTAAATTCAAACTTTAAAAATTAGAAATTAAAAAGCAGAAGGCAAAAAATTATCGCCGAGGATTTATATAATAATAAATAAACAGTACATTCTTTTTGTCTGTCTTACCTAGAAATAAAACAGTTAATTGATGATTATCGTATAGTGTGTACTCATAGCATAAAATTTGTTCAATGAATTAAAAATTATATTTTTTAGATATGTAGACATTAGCGATGTATTAATCCGGGAAGCTCGTCTACCTCGGAAATATCGAGTCTGCGACAACGTCGATTTGGAAATTATTCTTACAGAATATGAAAATTATTACAAGATGAAATTCCAAAAATATCCTATATTGTGCAAGAAAATAACTGAAAAGGAAATAAAGACGAGGGAAATGACAAATGCGAACAAAGTGTAAGAATTTAAATTATTTAACACTATTCAACGTTCTCAACGTATTCAACGTATCGATTACAATATCATTCAATCTTCGAAGAAGTAGTAAAACGTGTCAAATCTGTTAGCAAACAAACGAGAAGTGAGTCTGTATCTGGGTCTGTGAAAGGGAGGAATGCACAACAGAAGATGAGGGGTGATGCTACGGATGATATTAATCTCGCAATGACAGTGACATCAATTTTCGCCAATGAAAGCGATGAATCTTCATCAGAAGAGGAGCTATTTAACATCTTAATGGAACAATCCACGCAATCAAAGATATCAAAATAGGCTCAGAAGCTTTATATAGACAATCTGGAATTACGAAAGATTATTGAAGACATTTCATGCGTAAGTTATTTTCGATTAATATACGTATTGTAAATACTGATTTCAGTAAAGTTTTAAATAACGAATTACATAACACTTACGGAAATTAATACGGAGATTATGCGCCATTTCATCTTTGTATTGTCGCAGGAAATCATACTGACAAAATTAAATGTATATTGGGACAACATTGTAGGCCTAGAGGAATGTAAATCTGCTATTAAGCAGGCCATTGTGTATCTCCTCAAGTACCTTATCTTTTTCAAAGGCCCATTTTCTCCCTGGAAAGGTATTCTGCTATACGGACCACCTGGTACAGGTAAGATACTCGTATTTCTTTCATTCCCGTACATGTTTACAAGCAATTACGAAATAGGGAAGACGATGTTGGCGAAGGCAGTCGCAACAGAATGCCAATGCACCTTTTTTAACATAACGGCCAGCTCATTGGTGAGCAAATGGAGAGGTGATCCCGAGAAGTATATCCGTCTAAGTTGATTTCCTTAGTCTACGAAGAAGAGATTCTAGAATATATCATATATAATAATAATCATATATAAATAGAATAGTTGTTTGGAAAACGAAATGATATTACGTTCGTGATGAAACAATGAATTTAAGGAATTTTGAATATAATATTTAATAAATAATAAATACATTTGTTAAACTGAACAGGTTTTATTTGAACTTGCCTATAATTTTTCGCCTACAATTATTTTTATCGATGAGATTGACTGGATAGGCACAAATAAAGGAGTAAACTGTACATTGTCTGAACCTGCAAAGAGAATCAGATCAGAACTTCTTTCTAGATTGGATGGATTAGTATCTAACGAAAATTCTAATGTAGTTCTTTTGGCTGCAACTAATTGCCCGTGGTATGTATATCACCCTATTTCAATGTTTTCTAAGTAGAAAATATCTTAATATCATAATTATTCATTATCTTAATCTTAATTATTGTGTTGTGCGTAATATTCCTTTGTTATTATTAATATAACAGAACAATAATATTTATTGTAAATATATTATTACGGACATTGATGCAGCTTTACGCAGACTTTTTCTTGAAAAGAAAATATACTTATCATTACCAAATGAAGTTACTCGACTTGGTATGTTCAAATTATACCTTAGCAATCAGTTATTAGAGAATATGGATATTGTAAACCACATAATAAAATCTACTGAAAAATATTCTTGCGTGGATATAAAATTGCTTTGTAAGCAAGCATGGCTGCTAGAAATAAGTCCAATATGGGAAAAACTTGAAAAAAAAAAAAGAAACATCTGTTACGACTTTGAAATATGAATTAAAGAATTATGAAATAATAGCAAAATTGTTAAAAACAATGTCACCTACAGTTGCGGATGTGGATAGATATGAAGCGTGGAATAAATATGTATGCCATAAGAACATATTTTAAAAAATATAAATGGTTATCATATAAAAATATAAAAATATAAAAATATAAAAATATACAAATATAAAAATATAAATGGTTATAAATTATTAATAGAATTATAGTTCGAAAAATTGTTCGTATGCGTGCATGTATGTGTGCGCACGGGCTATAAACAAGTTTGAAATGTTCGTTCTACATATATGCGTGGTATACATATTCCCTTATAATATATAATATGTGTAATCTGAGTGATAATATATCCACGTATTACATATGTGTTAGTGTATTTTATCGATAATCTGTCTTTTATTTCCTCTTATCTTATTAACGCATGTATGGGCGCGTATATGCGCCGGGCGAAAGCTATGGTTATATATGGGATTGTTAACAAATAAAAATTAATCTAGGTGTTATTAAAGAAATTTGTTTCACCTTCTAAACTTTTTGATGATTGGTTTACTTTGAATATTTTGCATATCTTTGCATATCATGAGCATTTTGTACATTTCTATACATTCAAATTTTCTATGAATATAAAATGATCCGCACTACTATCTACTTCATAGTATACTCTATACGTTTAAAATGCTCCATTAGAAGCTTAAATCTATCAAAATACAGCTCCTAGGGAAATGTGAATTTTCACACGACCACATAATATCGATTTTCTGATTGAAACGTATAGGCAGGTATATACTAGCATAAGCCACCTTCGGCATTTGGCCGTATGGTGCAGCACTAGCTCTGTAACATAGAAAACCATAGGCGTCAGTTCTTCTTATTTCCTCTCTCATATATGTTTACTTTAATGTCACTTATTCAGGCGCTTGATACATTGTCGGAATGAAATTTTAGTAATGTGCAAGTAATTTTGAGTAGATTAATAAAGTATAATAAGATATTAGATTCATGTACATAGTTTCAAGTGACATCAATCTTTATGTCTAGTATATACATGTGTATTGATCTATAAGTCAGTGTTAAAATAACGAATAAATGGCAGAAGAAGGAAAGAAGAAATCTATTAAGAAACCTGTGTTAAAAAATGCTATTCCACAAGAAAAAAAGAAAGTTGATTACATTGAATGCCTCGATGAGAGAGGTATTAAAGTAATAGGGTGAGTTCAAAAAGTAAAATTTATAATCAAGAAACATATAACCTCAACCTAACCTATAAAAATCACCAGTAGCGGAATATATATATTTGAAAACAATTTTTTTATTTCAGTGAGGAAGAAAAAAAAGATGAACCTCTAATTATTCCATTACTAGGTTCAAAAACCTAGCATGATAGAATTGTTAATAAAATAGATGCAGACATTTACCTTCCGAAGGCAGATAAGGAAAAGGTAGGAGACGCTAGTGTTAACGAGGCAAAATCAAAGCTATCTAATGGAAAAACATCGCCAATAATATCAATATAGAAAGAAAGAGCCAGTTGAAGATAGTGAAAATAAAGTTGTTACTTTAGAAGAGCAAGCGGCTAAAGAAATCATTGAGGAACTTAAGTCAAAGAATGAACATGAAACTAAAACAAATGATTTAACTTTACCTTTAGTAAAAGATGAATCATTAGGAGGCAAAGAACAGGTACGTTATCAACATATTGATGTGCAATGCGCAGATGTATTACATTTGCATATTATAAATATCGTTTTGTATTTTTCAGTCTACGTTAGAAGATTATGAAAAAATTCCTATTGATGCTTTTGGTGTAGCAATGTTAAGGGGAATGGGATGGCAACCAGGAAAGGGAATTGGTTGAAATGAAAAGTATGAATTTTACTCTGGATTAAATTAATTATATGTATTTAATACATCACTTATTGGAAAGTAAACAGAGAACATCATTTTTTATTTCACAATCGTTTATTCTAACTATTACAGATTAGTAGCAGCTGTCATACCAGAATTACGACCAAAAGGTATGGGTCTTGGAGCAGACAAAGTAGCATTGCAGAAGAAAAATACAGATTCCAAAAAAGAAGAGGAAGAAGTTAAAATCGAGAAAGGAACATTTGTGAAAATTATAGCTGGAAAACAAAGTAATAATTATGGTCATGTAGAAGGATTCGATGATGATGCAGGAAGGCTCATAATAAAACTAGCTCTTGGTGGAAATATAATATCTGTAAATGAATTTATGGTACGGGCAGTGACTAAATCAGAATATTCTAAGAACTCAAAAGTTCAAAGTTAATATGAAGTGTTAGTTTTTCATCAAGGGACTTTTAAGAAAACAAATTTGAATTGACATATACATATAAAGACATAATCGGACATGTAGAAAAACTAATTCAAGAGTACCTGTAAGTGTGTTGTTGCATGCAATTTTTTAAAGGTCCCTTCTATTTTTATATAAAATATGATAAATGTAGAGGTTTTAGCTTTCAGTATTTTATGGGGTTAATTTCAGATACAAAAAAGTATGAGGAATATAAGGACAAGGAATCCAAGGGACTCAAGCAAAAGATGGATAGAAAAAGATCAATGTCCCCTGACCCCGAAGACGGTGAAGATGGTGACAAAAGTAGTAATAAAAGAAAGAAAATCGGAAGTACGATGCAGAATAAGAACAAGTATGATAAAGTGGGGGATAAAAAATCAGAAAGACGAAAAAGGCGCTCCGAATCTAATGATGACAGCGATAGTGATTCTGAAAAGAAGAGACGAAGAGAAAGAAGTAACTCTAATAGTAATGATTCTTATAAATTAAAAAGATTGAAGAAGTCAAAGAAACGTAAGAAGCACGATTGCTCGTCTGAAAGATCAAGTAAGAAACATAAAAAGAAAGGCAAAGAAAGAGAAAAAGTTAGAGATAAGAAACCCAGAGATTATGCAGACAGAAAGAAACACAAAAGACGAGAAAGATCAAGATCTCGATCATTTAGTAGGCAGTAATATTTTCCAGTAACGTATTCGGTCATTTTACTTTCAAGATAAATTGTACAATTTTATTTATACAGATTTTATAATAAAGTGTATTTTTACAAAAGTATATTTCTTTTCTTACCCTTAACTGAAAATTACATTTAATTATAATATGTAATAATGTTTACAATTACATCAAATTTAATGTCCTAAACTTTATCAATAATTATTAAAAATCCCCGCGTATTGTTTACGTAATGTTGATATCGAGTAGTAAAATACATAACCTCAAAGAACATTATGATACTTACGAACATCGCTAAACAAGTAGTGCGAACGATGTCGAGAAAGTATTCACTATGTATAAAGTATTTATAGATAAAAAGTATGGGAAATATATAACCGAGTGTATTTAAATTTTCCAACATTTTAGCATTTCGCTTGGCGTTGGTACAACTTCAAGTAAATGAAGTAAAAGCAAAAATGTAGAGCGGGCAGTTTCCTACATTTCCAGCGCGAAAGAGCATAATGCTGATATTATCGCTCTTCCTGAATGCTTTAATTCGGCATATGGAATACGTAATAATTTGTTTCTTTTTCTAATAATTTATTATATGTATAACAACTATATAGAAAAAAGTAAAAGTAGACAAATTACCTTATCGTTTATACTTCCATAAAGATTGTGAATTGACTCGAGAATATAGAATTTCCCCACTTTTATGATTATCGTGATTTTTGTATAAATATATTTTTTAAGATACTAATAATTAGGTACTTATAAACTAGTATTATCAATTATTTTGTATTTATAATTCCACCTATAGTAGTTAAAAATTAAAGTTAGTTAAAATCTAACTTTATGCTTCAAAAAGTACTAGCAAAGTCGTTACGTAACAAGTCACTGGTACTAACCCAAATAGCATGATTGTAATTAAACATTTCTAAATATTCATTTTTCATCTTGAACCTGTAGAAACAATTTATTATATGTACTATTATCTAAGTAATTATATATTTAAGTAAATCGAAATATAAAATTTAGTTATTTTAATAATTTAAAAAATAAAAAATTGACAAACATTTCAACCTAATTTATGGTTGGAACAAAGGACAGTTATTTTTCATTAATTGAAATATTGCAATGCAGAATACTTTCCAAAATACGCCGAGAGTATTCCTGATGGTGAAACGAGCGTTGCTTTATCGATGGCAGCTAGAGAAAACAGCATTTATGTAGTTGGTGGTACGATACCTGAAATAGAGGGCGATAAATTGTACAATACCTGTACTATTTGGGGTCCCGATGGAACTTTGATAGGAAAACACCGGAAGGTAAATAATATACCTCCATGTGGCTTTGAAATTGAAAATATTGGGGTGGAGAAAGTGACTCTATCTAGGAATAATTTAGGAATATACATATGTACATACGTGTACTATAACCAATTCTATAATTTAAAAAATATGTTATAGGTTTATAAAATACGTCTTGATACGAGAAACATACATTTTTGTCGTAATATAATATATAAGATTTGGACAATATATTTGTTTTGTAACATAAATTTTTCACATAGGAAAAAACTTATTTTTTCTTAAAAAATATTCCTTCTCAAATATTATTAAATGATAAAACTTTTTAATAAAAGAAAGTGATAAAAACGCTGTCAGTTATTAAATAAAAAACAATTAAAGTTTAAAAGTTCGTAACATTGATGTTAAATTACAAAAGTTACAGCAATAGAGTTAGCAACTATATTTTTATATTATTAGGTACATCTATTCGACATCGACATTCCCAACAAGATTACTTTCCGAGAGAGTGATTCACTCAGTCCTGGTAATTCCCTAACAATGTTTGATGTGAAGGGCTGGAAAATAGGTATTGGCATTTGCTATGATATCAGATTCGAGGAAATGGCACGCATTTATCGGAACAAAGGTACAGTAGCTTAATCGAACAATACTTAACTAGCAGGAAAGTAACTATCTTTCTTAAATATATTCTATATAAAATATAATCAATATAATCTGTAACTCTGTATAAAAAGGAGCTTAATTTAAAAAACCAGTATATTCGCTGAAAATGAAATAAATAAAAGAATTAGAAGCACGACAAGAGGACTGTTCTCGCATATTCATAAATTATGGAATGTGGACTGTGCAGCTACAAAGTTAACTAAAATTCAGTGGTCTCATATTTCCCGTTTCTCTGTGTTAGGTTGCCAAATGCTGATATATCCGGCGGCATTCAATATGACCACTGGACCACTGCACTGGTCATTACTTCAGCGTTCCAGAACGAATGACAATCAATTATACGTCGCCTGTATATCACCGGCTCGTGTTCCTTCAGCAAGTTATGTCGCATGGGGACATACACAGTCGACAAATCCCTGGGGGAAAATCCTTTACGATTTGGAAACTCAGGAAAATATGGTGGTCACCGATATCGGTAATTTCCAGCTTAACGTTAAAAGCGAGAAATCCACGATGTAATTAACTTTGAGTCTCGTTGTTTTATCGATTTTGCCGGCTCCCTCTGTATTTGCTGAATTTATTAGCAAGCATTACTTATTACTTGGTATGTTTTTCTTTTCTCTCAGATTTGAAAGTTGTTGAGGAAGTAAGGGCTCAGATACCTTTTCTCAAAGATACATTTTCTCAAAGACGTACGGATTTGTACGACACTGTCTATAAAAAGGAGTAACTCTACACTGAAACAGAAAATGTTTTCTTATAATATTTCTACTACAATACCGTTTTTTTTTTTTTTTTTTTTTTTTATGAATTATTACTAATTACTTATCATTTGTACTAAATGAATAACTCAATTAAGAAAACCAAAATGTTATAAATGATAATCTTGTGTATCAATATGTAATTGGATATTGTAATAATATTGGAGTGTCTTTGATCAGGGATATGATAAAGAACACGCGAAGACTACATTCTTTTGAACATCTTTAATATCCATCATTTATAACATTAAACATCTTTTTAAATATTTAGATACATTAATACGTAACTCTTTATATATATAAACATTAATTTGAAGTTACAAGCTTAGAGAAATTGGCCGATTAATATTTATAGGTCGGCTGTCTTGATGAAAGTCTTAAAGAAAGCAAAAACATAACAATGTCGCAAATATAATTTATAGTTTAACTTCTTTCTTGTATCTGTCTGCCTTTCACGATGTTTTACCAATTACAATAAGTAATTTCGACTTCTTTGCGCTCCGTTTTAACGCATTCGAGACCGAAAGAAATTCATATCAATCAGTAGGCATAATATATATAACTGTACATAATACATTATAGTATAACATAGTATATAATTTTATATTTTAAAAACACGAGGCATAAAATTTAAGATTGTCATCGATTTAAAATTAAAATATGAAAAGGATATTCGAGAGAGAGAAAAGCACAGTATCATTCTAACAAAACATTCAGATCGTACTGACACCCAGGAATCGTATTACAATAAAATCTCGGTCTCGAATGAATTAACATGAACGATTAACATGAAACACACTTGCGGCTTAAACACCTTCGATATCGAGGAAATTCAAACTTTACAAATAAAAGCAGTCTGTTCCTCTTTCCACCACAGACTCTCATACCATATCCGCTCTTATCCAGGCTTTTACTTGAAATCTCTGTCTATTTACAATTTAAATTTACCCGGACCACTCGTTGAATCGGCAGCCCTTTATAAATATATAATGAACCCAGAACATATACCTGTGCCCCTAGCTGGTATCAGCTCTAGTAACGTTCATACCGGAACTTTCATACGACGCCAATTTGTCACGCGTGAACATCGATTCTTTCAGGGGTCACGGCTTTATGGGATTATATCCTTTAAAGTAATTAAAGTGATACTAATGATACAGAATTTTTTACAAATATTTAATATGTCCATAAAATAGGAAGTTTCGTGCTCTCTTATTTTATATTAATTATAAATTAATAAGTTTTACATTTGTTATCTATAGATATAATAAATTATTGAAATTCCATGAAGACATATTCTGGAACACATTAGAAGATTTTGCTGTAATTTACAACGGATGCTCCGAGTACAAACAGGCAGTAAACGAACAAATAGAAATTCAGGCCATTGTGGTAGTATAGCTCACGTGGGATTTTAAGCTCGAATTGGACTTAAACGTTACGATCGTCGTGAATAATTACGATATATACCCTGTACGACGAGCAGAGAATCTTAAATTATTAACGGCAATTCCTTTGTGCAAAGTGCAATTTTATTAACGGCCTGTAACGAATGAACGGCTCGTTTTGAATAAAGTTTACATTTAGAAAGTAAACACAGAAACACATTTTAAGAAACTAAGATATCGAGTTCTACTTGTAAACATCAAGTGCTCTTCGTTTGAGAAGATTACGAGTCTCTTCTTCGATAACGACATTAATTAAGAAGTTTCGATACCGTTTATGACATTAAGATCTCATTAGTAAAGTTATATCATTAAAATCCTACTGTTCCTAGAGAATATATATAGTTAAAACTTCCAGAGGATCAACAGGTAAAGAAATTGTTGATATTAGCATTGTTAGTGACAACTGACTGTAATCGATATCTGCTGGGTGAAGTTGTGTGTTCTGAGAATCTGTGTTAATGCAAGGATTCTGTTACAAATCATCAACTAAAGAGCCACCGGGCACGTCCGACCGATCGATCGATACCACGAACCTTGAATGAATTAACGCTCAAGGTGGAACGGATTTAATAGATCGAGTGTTAGTGTAATTTGACACTTTGTTTACACTTGCTTTATGCAAACAAAGTTTGATGTTCTGAACTCGATGGTTATAAGATCTTATTGAAACTCCCGTATTTCACCCGCACGGTACGACACTTTGTTGATGATTGTCCTTGTATGTTGTTGATACTCCCCATCAGCCGTTAAATTTTGTTCGTCTATCGTACTTTTCTAGCCAGAGGTTTTCCCTGATGTTTTTCCCTACTGTCTAAGTCATCAGGTTTGCAGCTCGGGGAGGACAGATAATTCGGAATTTCCCAAAGGAAGGAGAGGTGTTATCCGAGCCATAAAGGGACGGTCACTCAAAATGCCGAATAGATTCATTTAAATAATTATGAGAAACAAGTAAGTTTTGTAACCACAAGTTTTCAAATGTTATAGTTTGAATCTGTTCTTATAATTTTAAAAAGACCTTACAGCCAGGATCTCTAAAAAATTCGATGAAAATTCTCATGAAACATCAATTGAAACAATTAAACGCAACAGAGAATGGGTATAATCATATAATTCCTCCCCATTTCAAAATTCATTCATATACATCGATGTTTGTTTTCATATTTGTTTTATGTGTGAAGAATACGTATTTACTGGCATCAAAATATTTTCTGTTTCAATTCCTGGTCATTTTAGATCGAAACTTCCAAATATCGTTGATTAAAAATTTTTTAATTTTTAAAATGAAAGGCACTAATTATAGGACAAAAAGTTGTTTCAATTATTTGAACATTCTGCTTCATTCCTACAATAACATATTTTATTTTAAATTAAAACAAGAATCAATACTATTGTGTATAAGTTTAATGGAGTGACACAGGTGATTTGTAGCTAACACTGTAGCTAACATAGTTTCTGCAATATACCCTTTAATCGAGTAGAAACAAGGGGATTTTAGAAATTTCTATTAACCGACAGTATTGTCAACAAGTTTTAACAATGACTGAAGGTTGCAAAATTAAATATAAAATGATTTATTAATAGCATATGCAGTGTTAAATTTGTAAATAAGCAGTTTATCTTTTAAGAATAACAAAGACACCAGAAAATAAAAATAAAGAATATTCTAATTATATTGCAAACTAACGAATAATGTAAAGAATTTATTTTTGTTATCTATATCACAGATTTTAGGTAAAATATTAATTTACTTATTACTAGGAGATTGAATTTGAAATATAATTATAATTTATAAGGGACACCTTTAAACTAGCAGATATTTGGTAGCAGTTCTCTAGCCTTTGTACAATATAACACAGTTCAGTTTAATTGAGTTTAATCCCTTTGACCAGCTAGTTTCCAATTTCATTTATGGCATAATCTCCTGACAATTTCATACCCTTCAAAAGAAACACGATTTTCTATTATTGTTTTACAATCGCGGAATATGATCAGTGTTTCAATTAAGCTCCACTGTTTTAATTTCCCGTCTACGCACGATGTGGGTACACCGTTTTTTTGTTGTTTTCAGATACAAGTGACGAGAAATTATGAAATGATATTTTAAATTTAAACTGATTTCATTCATTGATTTATTGTAGCGACAATGGTAACTTGTTCAAATAAAGATTTTATAAATAAAATATTTAAGGTCTAAAATAATAAATTAACACATGTGAAAACGTTAAAGCTGTTACCCTTATTCATGGTCTTGTTGGAACGTGTTTAACGAGCGTAACGTAGGCGTGAAAACGAAAACGTTGAGACTCCTGTGGCGTAAAAAGACTGAATTCCTCATAAAAATACAAGAAACGAGAGGAAACGTGCACATAGTTTATTCTCGACCTTGGATACATAAAACCAAAAAAAAAAAAAAAAAAAAAAAAAAGAAAAAGGAACAAGAATTTTTTTTTTTGGTTATTTAACGAAACTCATTGTATCATTTTTATTACTCTATATAAAACGTAGAATCATATACTGACGAATGTTATTTCGAATTTCTAACTTCAGAACGATAATTACATATTTGAAATTACCAATAAGTGGTAATAGCATTAAAAATATGGAATATTCAACGAGATGAAATATAAGTAAGGTATTTAAAAGAAAAAAGATTGAAACGTTCGATGTAAAACGATGAAATTAAATGATTGGACTTGAAAACTTGATTCGGTTTAATAATTCGATGAAAAAAGTATTCATCCTATGAAAAAAGAATTCATGTTCCTGTCGATATATCAACGACGTGCGCCGTTACTTCCGACTGCTCTGCAATTCAAATGCAATACTCGAATATACATGGCGAAAGAAATGAAAATTGAGCAATTTAAGGGAACGAATTACTCTCGCGTCCACGTAACTTCAAAATGTTTCACGTGTCCGTGTTTGCGAAACGAAATTCGTCGTTGTCCAACTAACACGCTTGCAGATGCTACGTTCACTTTGTTGCATATAGGGCTTAAATATGTGAACAAATAGAACGGAGCAACTATCATTAGCGTAATTTTAACGTGTTAAAGTGAATTAATGCATAAGCTCGTCATCTACGTTCGACCATGATTATGGCAGTGATTATTGTTATATACGAATTTTCGTGCAATATATGCGAAAATTCGTGGTTGTCCAACTAACACGCTTGCAGATGCTACGTTCACTTTGTTGCATATAGGGCTTAAATATATGAACAAATAGAACGGCGCAACTGTCATTAGCGTAATTTTAACGCGTTAAAATAAATTAATACATAATTTCGTCATTTACGTTTAGTCTACGTTTTTTCATCTACGTCATCTACGGCACCTACGCGAATCTTATTGATTACGAACATTGATCGATTACATTAATTGATGAACTTTGGCAGTGTTCGTTGCTATAAATGAAACTTAATAGTTGTTGAAACCGCTCGAAAGTCGTGTTCCTAAATCCTTCCCTCGTCTCGTATCATGTTCATAAATCATTCCCTCGTCTCGTATCATGTTCATCAAATGGAAAAGGAAATTGTGTTTTAATGAAATTGCTTGCTACTATCAATCTTACTGTGTCACTCGCATAGGAGAAGAAAGTGAGGAAGGAGAAAAAAATTAAGGTAAGGTCATCAATGAGCAAAATGTTTAATGTAATTAAAACTGTAATTAAAATTGAGTCCGCTGCAAACCTCATGACATTTAAAATTCCATACGTATATTGTTATACGTAACATTACGTTAGATTAGACGTTTGCTGTGTGATTTGTATAAGTGTTTTGTATAAGAGAGAAAATAAAAGGTGTGATAACCAATCCGAGTGGATCAGCTTGATTATCAACCCCAACCTATAGAAAATAACAGGTACCCCACTGTGGGTAGCCACCAACATGCTAATTTAACTTTTTTTTTCTTTTTATTTATTTATTGAAATTCACAATTTGTCCAATTTGGACATTTAATAATAATAATTTAATAATAATAAATATTATTAATAATTTTATCAATTTTTTATATTTCCATCCTTCATACAAGTGACAATGAATCATAAAAGTTTCATAGAAATCACAAAGATTAGGGGATAAGTATACCACTATCTAATATATTTTTATATATGTATATGTATGTATATTCCCAAATTACATGATAGAATATGAATAATATTGAACAAAATATAATCAACTACAGTACCATGGAAATACAACAGATTACAATTTTCTACCTGTCACCGATTCATCGTCATCTCCTTTCATTCTTTTGACATATGTAAAAACAAATTAACCCGTCTGATATAATCATACCTCGCTCTTTGAATACAAAAATCTATTCAAATGAAATAAAGGGGAAGAAAATAAGAATAAATATAATTACTCAGGTATAATCTTCTCGAGGTATAATTATTCAGTTACAAATGATTCTTTGTTAACAGACTACATTGTACACTACTTCTACACTACTTTTACTTTTTACACTACACTACTTTTCCCGATGGCTGAAGCTAATCGTCGACGTTTATAAGGTACGAATTTCGTCAACGGCGCCATCGGAATCTTTATTTTTAATTAAAAAAAGAAATTAAAATACTACAATTACCATCACTAAGGTCAGCGTCCACAATACACTATGTTTTTCAAGTTTATGTGAACCATCGACAATAACCACATCAGATCCGGACCAATGCTCAGTGCCAACCTTATCCAGGCATTGGAACTGGCAACATCGGCGTCCAACGCGGAATCTCTTGCAGCTCTGTAATAAAAAGAAATCGATTAATTGTACGGATCAATCGTCACTAGACTACTCGAAAATCCAGGTCATTCAAAGAATGAAAGAGGAAAGAATTGCTCCAATTCCACCATTGCTTTTGCAAAACTAGTATTTGAGAACCATTGGTCAAATATATTATAACACTAAACGTACATTTCGGGAAGAATAATTTGTGCTATGAAACAGAATACGATAAAGTTCAAAGGTTACATCGATTTTCAAAATTTTTATTCAAATATTTATATTTATAGTACGCCATTAGCAAAGAAGACATGTTTGCGTGCGTTATCGATTTTACGCTTTTGCCACGCAAACATGGAAATTGCGATTCAAAATTGAATTTGCACTGGAAACGGTTGACGTTACGACATCAATAACATATTTCAAAAACACTGACGATATCATACGGAATCAGAGAGATTCTATGAGAAGTTAAACGCATAATCATCCTATTGTAAATAACAGGAACAGAAAGTACACAAGGAATAATACAGAATCATCCTATCATCCTATCCTATTATACAGGATTGCTTTGATTCGAGCTCAAACATAGGGAAATCTGAAAGAATTTTTCGCAGAATTTCCTTCCCCTTTGAATTGGGTTTTATACAGAACGACTTTAACCTTTTCAAGGAAATACCTATAGAGTGTGACGATCTATGATTTTAAATAGAGAGGTATATCTGAAAAGAGGTGGATGTAAAACGTAGCATATAAAACGTAGATCAAATCTTTATTCAAGGATTTTTTCTCTTCGCAGAGAATCAGGTTTTCAAGAACGATCGAATATGTATGCACTTGATTTACACGTGAAGTTGTCATTAAAAATATTGTTGCGTTTAAAAAGATAAATATTGATTTAAATTTAATGAAATTGTTAGTCCAATTGTTTAAAGCTTAAAGATATGTAGGTGTCACATTTATATAATGAAAACCTGGGAGCGGCATTAATTAACAAACCTAGTCACGCGCACACGTACTTTAAAACCATGCTTGAAAATCGATATACCCTGAAACAATGCATCGTTCTGCGCTTCCAATTTATTTTCGCACGAAGAATCAGTCCATTCATCGTTGCCGTCACCATCGCTACTGTAATCTATATTACTCGAATAAATTCTATATCTTGATTGGAAAATCGCATATTTTAACGAACTTTCTGTGTGTGTGTGTGTTTTTTTTTATGATTTTAATTGGCAATTTCCGAAATTGAACTATAGCTTGAGAATAAACCGATAATATTTGAGGGTATATATACATACATCATGTTTTTGATGGGTTTTGTAGTAAAATAATTGTAGAAAAAGCAAACTTTTTAAGAAAAAATTACCATATTCGAGTAATAAATTATAGAAAATTACCAATGTAAATTAAAACTTAAAAAGAAGAATCTATTACACGTAATAAAGAGAAGGACTTGTTCTCGAACGGCAATTCAACAAATACAGTCGTTGCAGAAACATAGTTTTACAAGGGAGAAGAATCTCTCTAGGAACTCGACGATGTCACGTCAAGCGAAAATTCAATAAAGTGATTACTAACCGTATTACCAGCGGCAATCGTGTTACGGCAATTCGTAAATAAGTTAGTCGTTTATTTGGAGAAACGTCGCTGGCAATATCGTCACATTTTAATTACGTCAGCGCTATCAACTGGTCTTGGAAGAAAGTTTTCCATTATGTACTTTTGCCCACGGCGTCGTTCCAACAAATGAATCCGAGTTTTGAATCGCTTTCTCTTATATCACGAATTTGTAACGGTGTTTCTTCAAACTTTAAACGATTGTAATGAATGCCTTTGCGTACAAAGACTGATACCTGGTTCGACTAGAAGCTTCAGCTAATTAGTGCCCCAGTTAATTTGGATGTTCACTACCACGCCACCTAAGAAGTGGCTTCGTGTCCGAGCGGATTTCCCCCAGGCAAAAAAAAAAGAAAAAGAAAAAGGAAAAAAAGAAAAAGAGAAAGAAGAAGAAAAAGAAAAAGAAAAAAAATAGTTAATTTGGATGTTATAAAATATTATATAACCAAGAACTTATCTTTTACTTGGTAGTCGCATAAGAGAAGACCGAGCCATTGAATCGCTCAAATAGATTAGCTGATTCGCTTAACGTATTTTTACTTCCGATGACGTAAACAAGAGCAGAAAGTACACAAGTAATAATACAGAAATGTCAAATGTACAGAGGCATAGATTTCGTTAAATCATTAGCACGTAACATTTCCTTATAATTCTATTTGTGTATAGCAAAATAGCTTGTGTGCTTTCATGAATTATAATTGATATTTAGAAGCTTTCATGTAGGTAGATATATAACTCGTGTTAATTAGTAATTTAACAATACATCATGACAACATATCATTTTCGTTTCTTCGTTTATCTCGTTATGCGCGTAAACGAATGTGTAAATAAAGACATTTAATCAACGATAACATGTAGTGGCAAGCATGATAATTATCGACAAAGGAGAATATTGGTGAAATGATTGTGGTGATTTCACTCGGTGTATCGGTAAATAAACTTTGATAGACATTGCCGGTGAATTCGCTGCCGGTGAAATCGTGTCGATGAAATAATTGTCAGTGATTTAAAGATAACCCAATTTATTGATCTCCCCTTCATAGAGTTGTACGTCTCTCTATAAAACATTTAGCTTAGTCACACTAAACTGGACTGGACTGCAAGTAAGAAGATTGAAATGCAAAATTCAGGTGTGAGATGGAAAGTTCGATAAGGCGATTATGTATATTAACCCGAAAGAAAGCTCATGGCTTTGCAACGCGTTACACGCAACACGGAATTTCCCTCGCTGAAATAATCCTATTACAACGATACGATTTTCCTTAACAGATCTCGCAATGTAATTCTCCCTCTGCAACTTTTTATTAGGTTTGAAACACGAGAGTTTCGAAGCTCTGCAAAGTCTCGCGAATCTAGAAGTCGAGTTTCAACGTATTTTCGCTTCTTATTTTATAGCTGTTAATAGTTATTATCTCACTCTGCACGTACATCAAACGTGTACTTATGTAAATCCAAAGGAAACGGAAACAACCGAGAATAATTGAGGATAATTCGAATACGTACCGATTAGTAAAGTGTTTGGCAAAGAAAAAAAAAAAGGAAAATTGTATCGGAGAAATAGGGGAAAAACGGTGGCGTACATCAAGCAATCTTTATGGCTGTAATACATTTGTTATTCATTTATGTTCATTTTCCATCGCGTAACAGACGTTGAAATAACTGGCAGAACGAGCATATAAATCTTGTATCGCTCGACCTGACTTCTCCCGATGGAAAAATATTCACCAGCCAGGGATCGTGCATCGCTAATTACTCCGTTCTACTTTTCAACCGCGTTTCCATCCATACAGAAAAGCAAGAAGGCAAACCCTATCGCACAGTCGTGAAGAGATGCAAAAGCAAGAAACCAACCAACGACATGCCGATCGACATGGTGGAAGCAGTCCTACAGAGGGGCTATTCACCATGGGACACGGACCCTCCCATTACGAGGGCCGCGAAAAGGCAGAGCCCGAAGAAGAAGAAGACATCAGCTTCAGCGTCGTCATCGGCGAAGGCGATGTCGTCGATGCCGCCGGAAGAATGAACACCAAGAAGGCTGCAGGAGTCGATGGAAGACTCCTGGACTGCTGGAAGCAGGAGCTGGTAGCAAGCTGGAACCAGACTGCTGGAAGACGGCCAGAGTAATACTGCTAAGGAAGCCGGGAAAGGATCCCAGTCTCCCTAACGCGTACCGGCCGATAAGCATACTCCCAGCCATGAGCAAGGTCTGGGAAAAATGCTTTAAGAAGATCATCGAGAGATGCATCGGAACGGACCCGTTCCATCGGAGGCAGTATGGGTTCAGAAAGAAGAATTAGCTTAGCGAATACCGATAAGAACAGGAAGAAGCTGAAACGGGCACAACGAACGGCCCTCTGCATAACAACGACGGCATACGGTACCGTCTCCCACGCGGCACTTTGCGTGTTCATCGGGATTCTCCCGATTTACATAAAGATAAAGGCGCTCGGAGAGACTTACAAGAGGAACAAGATCCATAAGCCCAGGATCGGTGCGGATGACGGTAGCGAGCTGAAGGAGGAAATGGAGGCGATTCGCAGGAAGGCCCAGGAGGAGTGGCAGAAGGAGTGGAAAAACCACAAAAAGGAGAATGTCACAAGGAAATTAATACCGAGTGCGCTGCTATTTACCAAAAAGAAGATGGACATCGATCATTACACCATGCAGCTGTTAACCGGGCATGGGAGCTTCGGTGTCTATAGGAAGAGGATTGGCACGAACAGCGACAGCAATTGTCTCGACTGTGGAGACCCTAACGACGATGCAGAGCACGCCCTCTTCGCGTGCCCGAAGTGGACGGACAGAAGGATCGAGCTGGAGAACGCTCTTGGCGAGAAGATAGACGTGGACAACCTGATCGCCACGGTGACCGCCAAGAACGAGAGCTGGGATAAATTCAGGCAATTCTGCAAGACCGTCATGTCTCACAGGAGGGTAACAGCGGAGGCCTGGGAGGAAGCAAGGAGGAGAACAAGAGCAACAACAACTACGCGGAGCAGTGAAGGCAAGAATACAAAACAACGAAAAACCGCAGAAGGAGATCAGCCCAGTATTCTGAACTAGCTGAGAAGATGACGAGAGCAATACAGAATATACAGAATAACTGCCCGAAGAAGAAGATACAACGGGGCATGAAAGGACAACCCTGATGACTGCCGACAGGTTTTACCGGGGTTGTCTGTCCTCAAAGCAAAGGAAAAAGGAGGAGGGGTTTTTAGTGGGTATGGCAACAACATCCGCCCGAGTCCCACATAACCCAGTGATCCGCATCACTGGGTATGCGTAACAGCATTTGCCCCTCCTCACGCAAAAGAAAAAAAAAAAACAAAAAAGAAAAAAAATAATAAACTATACACTCTATCAATTTTAAGTTGATAATTTCGTTATTATATAATTTTTCTTAGTCTAAACTGAATCCAGGAAGAAGAACTTTCATCCAATTACATACTTCATTAATTCATGAATTATATTCGTTACCGTACGTACAAAAAGAAAGTTGACTGATATAAAAATTCAAAGGATAGAACTTCTAAGCTCGCGATTGGAAACAGATTCAGTTCAATGGTTTAATTTGCCATTTAATTGAATTCTCTGGCAATTTCAGCGAACTGTGGGCTTTAAAAGTGTCCCGCATTCAAACGCAAGACTTCTCCTCCACCTTTCCCTTTCTTTCAATTCCAACCTCAAGTAATTGACCTATTAATTCGACGATATATTTACATGCTTGCAAGGGATTCAAACAACTTCGTTGCGTTAAATTCGCAATTATAACCAACACGAATGTCTCAATCAATGTGCAGCTCGAAACAAATAAAAGACAATTAACTTTTCAATATAACGATTGATATGTTTGATGAAGAGAAATGTATGAATTTTTAAAAACGTCTCCTAGTACATTTAGCATTTTTATAATAAAAACTTAGAACACACACGCACACATATACTATTCCATGAAATGATTTACACAGCTATGAGTCTAATCCTATCATATTATAAAGGGATGAACGAACTTTTCCTAATAAATATAACTTTATACAAAATCTTGTTTAAAAAAATTAGTTTTTTATTCTCATTAAATTAATTTAATATCAGAATATATAATTTTAGTCGTTATCAAAATTTTATGTCAAATGCGTTCATAGATACATATATAAATAAATGTCTAATCCTATGTATTTATTTCAACTGAAATCTTAACTTAAATATTTATTAACAATATTCTGACGAATATGCAATGAAAGATAAAAACAACTTTATTTTTCTTATAGAATGTCTCATGCTTCTTACTCATTTTATGTTTCTCGTTGTCAGTGCGTAACTACTTATCAGCCGCATGAATGCTAAGTTTTACTACTGAGAAACGAAGAGACATATAGATGCAAATATACGCTACCTCGCGTGAAAAAACATCAGATACATTAATCAGAAGGAATATCCGATACATATAAAATTCATGGCGTAGTTATTTATACATACGGAATATTTCTTTCTGTATGAAATATTCTTTCTTCTGAATTCTTATTATAAATGTATGTCCATTTCCTACCTTAAAATGTCTCTCCTTTGAAAAACTCCATTTAAATATAACGATTAACAAAATATTACCAATAAAAATATTAAAACGAGATGCTGAAAGAACCTTTTAATGAAGTACAAATGATTATTTCAACTTTTATTCTGTTAAATTTGAATTGAATCGTTTATAAACCGAACAGGTGTATAAAATTTTATTGCGTAAAAATTGTGAAGCTGAAAATTAGGAACGAATAACGAATGAGTAACCTAGTTTCATTAAAAGGTACGTGTACGCCGATCCGCGTAACAACTTCGACACTCCAATTATTATAAAGCATGTATCCTTCAGAGATTTTTTGCGCGAACGCAAGATACCTTTTACACGTGCAACTGAATAAGTGGAACGTGATTTTCAATATTTCTTCTTGTAGAACTTGTAACAACGTAACTGTTTCACGAATATTTTCCCTGACACTTTTACAACGATGCGTAGAAATCTCCTTTTCTAATTAATAATTTCAGCGTTTCTCTGAACAGTTTCGTTGCGATTAAAAAATATACAAAGCTTACGACGTGCTTGTTTAAAAATATTTATATGGAACAAGATTTCGAATTTGTCACATCAATCGCGATCTCAGCAGGTGTAAATTAATTCGTTCTAATGAACGATTAAATTAAACGGCTCGTGACAAAAATTATCCCTGTCCATGTTTGTCTTTCTAAAACTAATTCAAGGCGAGTTAAATGAATCGCTGTGTACCCTATTCGCGCAGCATGTGTTTTAACGACCAGCATGCAAGCGTTAACGGTGTACTTTAGTTTCTCATGGTTGTGTTAAGCTGGTTGCTCTTAGAATGAGCATATACTTACCAAAGGAGGTGAACAGAAGATAGCCTGGCACCATTTTGGCTCCGAATGGTAACAGAAGCATTGAGTGCAAATCGAAGGTCCCGGCACATACATCATTCCATACGAGACAACTTTTCCTTCGAAATCAGTACAGTTTCCTCTTAAAGACACTGAAAACAATTAGCAGCGTCAATATCTTTGCCACTCGACAATCGTACGCGCAGTTACGCTAACCGTTTTAACGCCACGCAACGTGATCGCTCTATTCGCGTACCGTGGTAAATTGTGCCACGATGTATGGTCACGATCATTAATTCGCAACGCGCTCAAGCGTGCTCGTCGCGAGTCATGTCAGAGTTTCCTCTCGTAATTACTTGTTTTTCAAATGATCATAAACCAAATAAAAAAAAAAACACCAATATAAAAAATTACCTCTTGAATCGGAAAACCAAATCCTGCATTATAGAATGTTATCACGCAAACGAAACGCAGAGCATAAATATTTCGCAAACTTTTGAGTGTTTGTTGTAACGCTTCCAGTATAACCGATGAAATGAAGCGCGAGCACGTCGAACGGTATATTTCGATGAAAAAAACAGGATGAAAAAGGGCAGCGCGATCGCGTCGATCGGTACTCCTCGCAAATAAATAAACGAAGCGCTAGCGCGCTGCATAGCGCAAACCGATACGGAGTCTTGAAACATCCGACACTAAAACGGTTAATAACATTACTCAAACGACCGTACCAGGAAATTTTTGTTCAACGGATCCGCATTGCGGCTATCACGATGCTTCTTCGTTGCATCGATGCTTCATCGATGAGATTAAAGCACCGTTGAAATAGGTTATTCGATTTCTTACATGGGGAAAAAGTTTTTATATCGTGTTTGCTGTTTTACTTCGCAAGTGTGCTTTACAGTATACGTTAGAACTCCAAGTCGAGCTATCCGAGTTAAAGTCTCTTGAAACTTAAAACGGCACTTAAAGGATATAGGTATAATAGAAGGTTCGTTTAAAATTCAAAAGTGTATATACGTACATATACATTTGAATAAAAATAGCGGATAATCTCAAGTAAAAAAGTAGGTTGGTGTTAGTAAAATGGTTTCAAAATACTTGTCAAAAGTCAAACGACTTGACTAATTAAGAATGGATGTAAGAGATTGAAAGCAAAGGGCATCTAAGAGTATCAATTAAGTAACAAACTCACGGTGACAAAGAGGTTTTCACTCGCTCGAATTCAAATAAATCGGTTAATTTGAGCGAAACTTTAGGTGCACGAGAAGCGACACGCGTCCTCAAGGACTACGAAGGTTCTACTCGAACGAATGAAAACTTTTCTCTGGCCCGGTGTGTATACACAAGACGTGCGAATTTAAAGTGCAGATTGTATTAATTGAAATAATTGGTTGGTTTGATCAAATTAATCGTTTTAAGCTGAAATGACGAAGGTCATCCAAGTAATTGATGTCCACTGTAATTATTTGTTAATCGAGCGTGGAATCGGAACGATTCGACCTCGTTCCAACGCGAATCGTTACTAAGGCAGAGACGGCAATTAATAATTGTCGCGTCATTTGTTCGATCGTGTTCACAAATTCAAATACGGCTGAGTGGCGGAAACCATTTATAACACGTCCCGTACCGCGTAGGTCGTATACATATCTCAGGATGAATTTTTCGTACTTCGCCGCATATATTCTCCATGTTAGACATACCATAAAATATTTCGTGCAATCGCGTATTCCTGTCTAATGTCAGGAATTCTCTTTCCATAGGTCTGCGTTTTCCATATTATCTATTTTGCTTATCAGTAAACATTCTTACAATTTGTGATTAATACTGTACGTACAAGAACGTTAAGTTTTTGACGTTGTAATATTTCACATGAAATAATAATGGCTGTATATCGACTAACTTATTAATTAATTAAATTCGTGTATATCAAGTTTCCTATCATTTAATACTTTCGTGTAACTACAGAGATTTGATACTATCAAATGAAATATAAAACTTGGTAAAAAAACGCGCTTCGTTAGGAAATGAGGGTAATGATGCAAATATTTTTTGTAGCCATTATATAGAATTTCGATGGTATAATTAATCAGTATCAACTTACCAGCCCCTGACGGGAAGAAAGTGACAAAAATAACCTGCAAGCAGATGAGATTTGCAAGTATTTTCGAGTACAGGTCCTTCATGGTTGTAAAAGATCAGGGGATGTTGTCGCTCTAGAATAGGAGAAAATCAGCTGTTTCAATAACTGCTGTGTTGGCACTGGAGTGCGTAGACCAGAAATATCTGCGACAAAAATCAGAATACATTTGTTTTCACATGATTCGATCAATTTTGTGTAGAACTAAGCTGATTGAACCTAACACGGGATAATTGTCCAACTTACGACCTTAACAAGCCCGCTTGATTCTCTATAAGTGCTTGAAATTGATGCTTGTATTCTTTCCAGATTAACAAGCTTTGCCTCCGCCCCTCCCTCCCTCTCTATTTCCTAAGATCGAGTTAGACTGCCACAACATATTATCTTTCTTCTTTTCTTTTCTTTTCTTTCGATCTTTTAAAGCCTTAAATCGCTGGTTATTATAGTGTATACATTCAATTACCCTGTAAGTCGTAAGTACATGTTTTACGTTATTTTTCATTTTCCAGCTAAATTCCACAAAAACAAGAAATATACTTCCAACGTGTTTTCACATGTCTCTAGCAAAGATCTCAAAAACAAGTTGCGGCCCAATTTAAAACGACAAATAGCACCGTGTGTCTCGTTGTGGCAACGCACGCTTCGTCAGCTTTTTAAAAGCGCTCTCTGTCTGCTTTTTTCTCTCTTCACCGCCTATTCGTTTTTTCTTAACGAGTGAAACCGTTTTTACGAGGACGGGAGCACAGAAATGACGTACTGGCAATTCTGTTTCGTGATGACACAAGCAGCCCGGTTTCAGTGAATTAATCCTGGCCCCAAGCTTCCAATTATCTCTCCCTTCCTTTCCTTTATTTTTCCCTTCTATATCGAGTTTCAGGTTTTCTAAATTTCCATTACAATCAACTATGGCTTTTCTCTATTTTACATGTTAGCCGATGATTCCTGGCAAAAGCATCGGCTGTAAAAATATTTGGAGTTGCAACAGCAACAAGTGTGTTTTCTCAAACAGAAAATATTGGAAGCGTACTCGTTGGCAAAACAGTTCACGGATAGTTCGTCCTCTGCTCGTTATTTGTTTCAATACCGTTAGCAAATAAATTCATGAAACATAGTGTATCGCATAAATTGAAAATAAAAGCTTTGCGTATACTTGGTAGTTGAACTTTGACTATTATACGTATGTTATATATGTAGTATCGTGGACAAAAGGCCTAAGATATCTGCCGAACCATAAACAATGCCGCGAGAGCCGCGGCATCGTCGGGTACATCAATGTGTCGTCGGTTCTTTTTAAGTGGATAGTTTCGTGGAAAGGGCCTGCGTGACTCTGGCCACGGGCGTTTCGGGACACGTGTCCGATAGGACGGGAAAAGACAAAGAGACGCTAAAGGCAGTGTTAGTTGAGCAGCCGGAGAAGACGGATGCAAAAGGTGTGCAGAGTGTGACTTGAGAAGCGAGAGCGAGCGAGTGTAGAAGCCGAAGAGTGTGAATCGGGAAGTCGGAAGCCGTCTATGAGAATAAGACGTACGACAGCATTGTAATCATTTCGTTGCTTCGAATATTATTTATTAAATCAAAACATCATTACTTGTCCTTTCCTCTAAGACCCATTAAGATACTACATATATATATAGAAGATTGCTTAGAATTTGGAGCTTAATAACATATGTCAAAATCATTGACATTAAAGAAGGTGAACCTTACTTACCAAATTTCCTTCCGTCAAATGATACATAAAAATTGAAAAAAATAATATACATAGTTTTGACTTTCTTCCGCATTATAATTTGAATCACTCGATTTATTCGACTAAAGATAATCAAGCAATAACCTCACTTTACACGTATTCTCATCACGTGAAATAGATCACATCAGGGATTTTCAAAAGTCGATGGAATATTAATAGCGATTAATTATTTATGGATGTATTCTGCACGGTTAAAGCAATCGCCTAGTGAATTATCGAGTTCCAGGAATATGAACGGTAAACAGGATTGCAGCTATAAATGACTCTCTAACGTGTATATTAGAGATGAATTTGATCATTTATCCTCATAATATGAAATACTCTTTCAAGTGGAAATCATAATTAACAATTTCTGGCAGCGAAAAGTAAATAAATCGATACGTTTAAATCAATATTAGAATTTCTTAATATTTTTATCAAATATTTTTATCAAATATTTTAACATCGTAGAAGTGTCGTTGTAGAGAAACATTAGGTTGTTCCAAAAGTTTCTTTCGTTTTATAAAGAAATGATAGATGTACGATATTTTTTCTGTATCTATCATTTCTTTATAAAACGAAAGAAAATTTTGCGACAATCTAATAGAAATTTAGCTTTAACACAATATAAAAATGGATTGTTATGCCCCTAGGAGATAAGAACAATATGATTAATATTAATAATGAATACGTTAACGTAACGTAAAGCAGCTTTTGCAGAAGGCTATTACCTGAAAATGTTTACTAAAGAATGATAACATGAATTTTCTTAAGTACCCCATTTGATACTTAATCTACTTTGTAAATACTGTACGTCCTAACTTTGAAAGAATGCAATTTTAGCCAGAATGTTTCAAATTACCTAGCCGTATTGTTTCCATGTAATATAATTTATATTTACATTATCTCGCGTAATTCTTTCCACTTTATTGACTTCTAAACGTTAATGTAATATAATTTTTATAATATAATTTTAATCGAAGTTATTTAAAATTTGTAGTATCTCATCCCTACTAGAATAATATTAACAAATGTGCAGAGCTCAAGTCGAATAACACCGGCTCAGATAAATGATCATCAAACTTACTTTTGTTATCGTCGATGTCAGTGATTTTAAACCAGCCAACGTCCATGGCAATCAATATTATTTAGCCGGTCTTAACGCAATGTAAAAAGCAAAAAAAAAAAAAAAAAAGAAAAAAAGAGGAAGGAAGGAACAGGGAAGCAAAGAGATAAAACGAATTTTTCATTTTCTCGAAACTAGATCGAGTTTCAAGCTGCTCGTAAAAGAGTCTGTAGCCAATCCGACTAAATTCGACGAACCGCGCTTCAAAATTCCCAGAGAACTGTGATAACCATCGAAATCTGTACAATTTGTCGATTCATCGCTTGATTAAAAAATGGAACAAAATGAGGCTGATCAGCCGGCCTTTGAACTTCTAATGATCCCTATCGTTATACCCTAGGTTGAATGCTACGATATAAGCCGAGACAGCTATAAGTAGGGTTCAAGTGATTGCCGCCATCTATTATTCACGCGTTACACATTCGCCAGACGGACGCGTCTAACGGTTGACATTGTTTTCTACCCTCAGTTCCAACGCAATTACGTTGCTACGTGCAATCAAGTCTCGAGTGAAGCTAATGATAAGTTGTTGTTCGATCCTACACAATTACTAAAATTATTCAAAT
This sequence comes from Bombus affinis, assembly GCF_024516045.1. NCBI lineage: Eukaryota > Metazoa > Arthropoda > Insecta > Hymenoptera > Apidae > Bombus > Bombus affinis. The sequence continues at coordinate 149,940 of NW_026108906.1, read as the reverse complement.
TAAACTAATTTAGTCTAAAAAAACAAGTAATTTCGTTATATATTTCCTTTCATAATAAGCCATGGTTGGAATATAGTAGCTGACGAAAATATTCGTATATTTGTAGAAACATTTTAGGGCTGTATTATGCATAACGGCACTATAGAATTAATACTGTAACAGAATTCTACTATCATGGTTATGCTGGTAATATTCGAAACAAATCTGAAAATCTATGTAGATGTTGTAAGATATTCAGTACGAGTACTGTGCATTACTGGTATGTACATAATCACGACGAGATAAGGAAGGTACTGTTCTCTATTGCTCGTCGCTACCCGTTGCTAGTAGCAACGTACTATGCATATATATCTCGTAAAGATTTTAAATGTAGCCAACGAGACCATTTTTAATATTTGACTATCGTGACCCATTACAGTTTCATCACTTTCAATTAATTGAACACGACCCGCACCTTAAGACTAAAATACACAATATAAGTATGGCACAGAAAATCTTTTAAAATTTACGGACGACTATTTATGGTATTTAAAGGCAGCAAAGATAATAATTAGCTGCAGATTTGCCTCGAATCGTAGCATACAATATGGAATCTGATTATTAAAAATTACTGTGGAAATACAGTGGATTTCCATAAGATATTCGTGCTTGTGGGATTTTGGAAATAAATTCTTAACCCAAATGGACGACCTCGATACTCGAGAAATTTTGTGAAGCTGACGTCAATGGCGATATGTACTGTTGTTGTGCTATCATTTCATAGTAAGCTGTATTGATTGCACTTCTATTCACGGAATTGATTTATTCCACACAAAAGTTGACAACAATAATCGAAAAAAGAAAAATATATTACCACCTTTCACATCAGCATACACAAGCACATAGGATTTCACACGAATATACACACTTGTAAATTCGACGAAACGATCAAATTTAATTATTTTTCGATTTTTCGGGCATCAAGTACTACATCAAACGTTACACATCAAACGTTAAAATACGGCGAGCATACAAAATGTACAAACCACTCTAAATTAATTAACTTTGAACGTTATTGATTAATTTAAAAAAACCACTGTTGCGTTGAGTTTTACATTTTAAAAAGTTGTTATCCGTTTTTGCTTTGTTTAAAACTAAAAACAGGACTCATTGTAAGTTCATTGTAAGTCGTAAATATCCCTTTTATTTATTTAAACAAACAGATATTTAAACAAACAATTTATAAATATGTAATTTATTTACGTATATTTGTAATATCTGTTTTATAAATTTGTACAACCATTTATCCATTTATCTATTTTATTTGCATATAATTTTTATAGACTTTTTTTTTTCTTTTTTAAGAACGAAAAATTGTGAATTGTTATTTTAAGACATGTCAGGCTGAAGCGATACGCGATATATATTTCTATTCGGATTTCACCGTCGTCGTAACCGATGCTATTGGAAACGTTTCACAATAGACGTCTTAGAAGCGCTTGCAATGTCCGTCATGTGTAAGGCTCTACCACTGAATCGCGGCTGCCATTTAGTGATTAAGGTCGATCACTTAGAGACGTTAATCCGCCATAATGGTGAGCAATACATCGAAGCCATTATTGAAAGCATAGTTACGCTTTAATTTCATCGATCTTATTCACAAATAGAAGTGTACAAATTATAGGATTTCCAAATATTTAGTTTAGTTAAAAGGAGATATGAAAATGACAGGTATATTCAAAGGATAAAACAGAACCGTACGATTGTAAAGTTTCAAATCATTATAACTATTTAAATTTGAAAAATCCTACTATATTTATACAATATATTTTTATTAAGAATGGAAGAAATTTCGAAAAATCCGCCAACACTTTTTACTGTCGTCTTGAAGCACACCATATGTTAAGCTTCTTCGTCGTTACAAATTTTATCGCGGATGTAACGAACGTTTCGAACATGTAGCACGCACGCGTCAACGCCTACATTTGGATTTTAAATATATGTTTTATGCATTAAATGTATTTGTACTTTCTTGCGCAATTTCTTTTAATTTGTTACGATATGGAGGGTTTAATTACGTTTAAGATATCTATCTGAATCCTTTAAATTCAAAGTTCTTTAAAAAATTACGTTACGTAAAATAATCGTTTTTCCACCTTATTGTATCATAAAATAGTTACTTAAATTCATATTACTTAAAGAATCTTCCTACAGAAAGAATAAAAATGAATAAAATCCTATATGTTAAATTTTACGTGGTTGATGGAATACATAGCGATGACGAGAACTAACTACAGACAACAAGAAACTATTAGCGAAGGCAACTGGTGACTATGAATGTCGTCTCTATAATATGTGACGACTAAGGAGAACAACTACCAACTACGGATAACAAGTAACAACCAACTGTCTCGTTTCTAAGAGGCAACTAACTTGCAATTATCCTCCTTTGATGGTTTCTGTAGCGTGATATACGTCTTGAACGTAGTTAAAGAATATGGTCGCTGCTGAATGGCGATTTGACAGCAAGGCGATCCCGCCAGTTCAAAGCTTGACATTGCAAGCTACCGAAAACCATTAATCTTGTTATCGAATATCTAGCTTTCAGAAGAACCCTTGTGATATGATATGACGTCATGACATTTTTATGACGAAGATGAACAAACACCGACCTCTAACGAAACAAATTTTTATTAAGTGCCGTATGTGAGTTGCAGGCCGGCCAACCAAGGAAATTTATCGAATGTATAAAGTAAACTATATATACGAATATATTGGATATATCATAAAATGCCCGCGTTATATCGTCCAACAGCATAAAGAAAGCTAAATTTAAGGAATTGAAAAATTGAAATACCAATTATAAGAGAGTTAATTAAATTCAAACCTATCGATGGTCTCATAAATTTCCTGGAAATTGATATCTTTCGAGTTCTAAATTCTCCTTAGAAAGTATCATAGAGAAAATATGAAACTTGAAAAGTACATCACGCTGATGCCTCGATAAATCGTCGTGTCGATAAATCCATGTGTCCGAGCGATGAATTTTCCCCAAACAACAAAAAACTGAAGGGAAATCTTCTTTGAAGGACGTGACAAGGTAGGGGAAGCGGGAACGATGATCGCGCGATAAACTGATGGTGTACGTATAGAACGAGTGTTGCGAGAGAATTATCGAGAAACAAAAAAAGAAAAAATAATCGTTGACCGGCGCGACTATACGCTGTCGACGGGCAAACAGCGACTGAGACTAACTGAAACGAACTCTGTCACAGTATGAGCACGGGCTGCGTTCGCGGGTCGATCGAACACGTTCTGCGCCTCTCCTCGGCACCGGCGTCAAATCCACCCCCGATGGCTGCAACGCACTGGTGCACTTGGTGGTCCTTCCTTTTTCGTGTGATATTATACCAGCATCTGTGATGCCATTTCAAAGACCGCAATCAAAGCATTAAATGGCAGATTAAAGCGACGCGATAATATTACCCCAATATTCGTCCGTAAATGTTACCGTATAGATGTTTAATTAAGCATTATTATGCTTCGAATAATTTACTATCACATGAATCGTTCCACAAGAAAACATATGTTTCACTTTTCCCCGTAGTATGATTGTAATTTATAACAAATATTTATAATTTATAATTTAAAATATTTATAATTCACTGAAAGTATCTTCTTGTCACGATTATAGCCGTAAAATGTCAAATTAAAAGTACCAAATTAAAAACATATGGTATCCCGAAACCAAACGTACGACATGGCGAATCACGATGATACGATAAAAATTGATCTATGTCTTGATTTATTCAAACAGAACGAACTTACTCGAACTTTTCCAGAATAAACGATTTATTCGATAATATCCGTCACCAGCTTCTCTTCCTTCAACGGTAACAACTGACACCGAAAGCTCGAGAGACCCGAACGGTGAGACGTACCCAGAAGCAATGCAGTTACCTGGGCAAAGAGTCCCAAAGACCAAGGACGTAGGAAATTTCGAGAAACGGAAATGGAAACTGGAGTGGCGCGTCAATCAGCACTGACGGAAACTAATAAAAATGGAAAAAACCAAACTAATTCGTTTCACAAATTATTAAAACGATATTATTCAAAATTTCACTCGATTTTCTCACTGCACACGTCAATATTTGTCGAAATATCAATATTAAAAAGTTAATAAAAAAAATATCCTCTTTCCTCATACCTGTCTTTCTCCCGAGCGGCGAAGGAATACTAGAATGTTCGAGAACAACGGATACTTTTTGATTTTATCTCAATATCAATTTCAATCTTTTTAAACGAAATATAATCTGAACGATGAAACGTTTGATCAAATAATGTTCTTCGTTCGATGCTAAAGGAAATTGAGAAGAAACATCGAAAATTCGTTAATAAAACGAATTTCTTTGTTTCTGTGAGATAATAAACTTGATATACGTATTGGTTTTTAAAATCAATATAGCTAACCAATGGGCACACTTTTAACAAGGGCGATGGAACATACCAAAAATCTTTCAAGATGGTCTTGGCAACGGAAGAGTCGAAAATATGACAATTATAAATGAAAAATTCTAATATTTTACAGCTGGCAACGATAAAGAACTCCAGATATTCTCCTAATTAATTTACAACAAATTCGCGTATATGATCGATAGCTGACGTCATTGTGTCCCACAGCCCTTGTAAAACGATAAGAATTTCCTGGAAAAACTTGTAGCCACGAAATGAAAGAGATGATAAAACTTCTAACAAGAGTACTGAGACGAGCAACTTTGTACTTACCCCTTCGGAGTAGGGAACGTGATTAAACGTCCGCGAGTTCGAAACTTTTGTAAGTCACTGCACGGCCGCTGCTTATGGTGGAAATGTAATAGATATAAGTACAGAGCGCGTGAGCGAACTAAAAACGCGATATAGGGGTAAAGAGAGAGACCGTTCCGTTCTTCTCTAATGCCCGCGTACTTGTGCCGGAAATGTGTAACAACGGTAAACGAGCGCCGTCAGTGTCCACTAGTGTGCATGCCTGATTAAACAAGGACAGAAAATGCTTATATACAGCCTTCTCTTTCTATTTCCATGTCGCATCCGTCTTACTATACAGTAGACGGGATTCGACTATTCCATCATTATATTCGCACCCTGCTTATGTGTGCGAACAAATCGTTCGTCTCCTGTTTGATGCTCAGTTTTCAACGGAGTTGAAGGGAAACTTTATAAGAGAAAGGAAGTGACGGATTGTCTCAAAGTAATAAACGAAAATTCTCGTAACTATCGAAAAGCGATAGTCAATACAAGGATATCATTATCACATTTAAAACTATCACAATGAACGGTGATTTATCGCTGCAAGGTACCACAAATAAGATATCTCATAATTTGCGAAAAGAGGTAAGGAATATTCTAGATTTTAGACTTTGGAACTTCCATGACAGTCATGAGTGTGTTTTGTCATTGATTTGCCATATTGCGTTTTTCACAATTGTTGTTCATTTTTTGTGATATTTTACACTCGCACATAGTATCTATGATTTTTTCTTTCGATAATTCTTATAATTATTGTCAATAATTAATTATTTATAGCCATTTACGCTGTATTATATATCATTCAGATTTATCTTTGCACGTATCAAGATAGTAGATAACAAAATTATGTGTAACAAATTTATTAAACTCGCAATGTAACAGAAAATTGCATGAAAATCTTTATATTATTAATAATTATTGTTAATAATAAAAAAAATAAATGTCGCATTAGGAGGAGAGTCGTACTTCGGAACGTAATCGGAACATATTGTACCTTATATGTGATTATTTGGAACGCAATGGGTGAGTACATTGCAATTTAGATATCTTCTTAGTTGCAATTTTTTCGAATAATATCGGTGACCAATCGAAATAGAAATTAGTGCGGAAAGAGGGGAAGGAACCAAAATTTGAAAATCGACATCGGTAACTCAGTAGTTATAGAATAACTCAATCGATAACGTAGATTAACTAGTTATAAATGAAAATATATTTAAATTCAAACTTTAAAAATTAGAAATTAAAAAGCAGAAGGCAAAAAATTATCGCCGAGGATTTATATAATAATAAATAAACAGTACATTCTTTTTGTCTGTCTTACCTAGAAATAAAACAGTTAATTGATGATTATCGTATAGTGTGTACTCATAGCATAAAATTTGTTCAATGAATTAAAAATTATATTTTTTAGATATGTAGACATTAGCGATGTATTAATCCGGGAAGCTCGTCTACCTCGGAAATATCGAGTCTGCGACAACGTCGATTTGGAAATTATTCTTACAGAATATGAAAATTATTACAAGATGAAATTCCAAAAATATCCTATATTGTGCAAGAAAATAACTGAAAAGGAAATAAAGACGAGGGAAATGACAAATGCGAACAAAGTGTAAGAATTTAAATTATTTAACACTATTCAACGTTCTCAACGTATTCAACGTATCGATTACAATATCATTCAATCTTCGAAGAAGTAGTAAAACGTGTCAAATCTGTTAGCAAACAAACGAGAAGTGAGTCTGTATCTGGGTCTGTGAAAGGGAGGAATGCACAACAGAAGATGAGGGGTGATGCTACGGATGATATTAATCTCGCAATGACAGTGACATCAATTTTCGCCAATGAAAGCGATGAATCTTCATCAGAAGAGGAGCTATTTAACATCTTAATGGAACAATCCACGCAATCAAAGATATCAAAATAGGCTCAGAAGCTTTATATAGACAATCTGGAATTACGAAAGATTATTGAAGACATTTCATGCGTAAGTTATTTTCGATTAATATACGTATTGTAAATACTGATTTCAGTAAAGTTTTAAATAACGAATTACATAACACTTACGGAAATTAATACGGAGATTATGCGCCATTTCATCTTTGTATTGTCGCAGGAAATCATACTGACAAAATTAAATGTATATTGGGACAACATTGTAGGCCTAGAGGAATGTAAATCTGCTATTAAGCAGGCCATTGTGTATCTCCTCAAGTACCTTATCTTTTTCAAAGGCCCATTTTCTCCCTGGAAAGGTATTCTGCTATACGGACCACCTGGTACAGGTAAGATACTCGTATTTCTTTCATTCCCGTACATGTTTACAAGCAATTACGAAATAGGGAAGACGATGTTGGCGAAGGCAGTCGCAACAGAATGCCAATGCACCTTTTTTAACATAACGGCCAGCTCATTGGTGAGCAAATGGAGAGGTGATCCCGAGAAGTATATCCGTCTAAGTTGATTTCCTTTGTCTACGAAGAAGAGATTCTAGAATATATCATATATAATAATAATCATATATAAATAGAATAGTTGTTTGGAAAACGAAATGATATTACGTTCGTGATGAAACAATGAATTTAAGGAATTTTGAATATAATATTTAATAAATAATAAATACATTTGTTAAACTGAACAGGTTTTATTTGAACTTGCCTATAATTTTTCGCCTACAATTATTTTTATCGATGAGATTGACTGGATAGGCACAAATAAAGGAGTAAACTGTACATTGTCTGAACCTGCAAAGAGAATCAGATCAGAACTTCTTTCTAGATTGGATGGATTAGTATCTAACGAAAATTCTAATGTAGTTCTTTTGGCTGCAACTAATTGCCCGTGGTATGTATATCACCCTATTTCAATGTTTTCTAAGTAGAAAATATCTTAATATCATAATTATTCATTATCTTAATCTTAATTATTGTGTTGTGCGTAATATTCCTTTGTTATTATTAATATAACAGAACAATAATATTTATTGTAAATATATTATTACGGACATTGATGCAGCTTTACGCAGACTTTTTCTTGAAAAGAAAATATACTTATCATTACCAAATGAAGTTACTCGACTTGGTATGTTCAAATTATACCTTAGCAACCAGTTATTAGAGAATATGGATATTGTAAACCACATAATAAAATCTACTGAAAAATATTCTTGCGTGGATATAAAATTGCTTTGTAAGCAAGCATGGCTGCTAGAAATAAGTCCAATATGGGAAAAACTTGAAAAAAAAAAAAGAAACATCTGTTACGACTTTGAAATATGAATTAAAGAATTATGAAATAATAGCAAAATTGTTAAAAACAATGTCACCTACAGTTACGGATGTGGATAGATATGAAGCGTGGAATAAATATGTATGCCATAAGAACATATTTTAAAAAATATAAATGGTTATCATATAAAAATATAAAAATATAAAAATATAAATGGTTATAAATTATTTATAGAATTATAGTTCGAAAAATTGTTCGTATGCGTGCATGTATGTGTGCGCACGGGCTATAAACAAGTTTGAAATGTTCGTTCTACATATATGCGTGGTATAGATATTCCCTTATAATATATAATATGTGTAATCTGAGTGATAATATATCCACGTATTACATATGTGTTAGTGTATTTTATCGATAATCTGTCTTTTATTTCCTCTTATCTTATTAACGCATGTATGGGCGCGTATATGCGCCGGGCGAAAGCTATGGTTATATATGGGATTGTTAACAAATAAAAATTAATCTAGGTGTTATTAAAGAAATTTGTTTCACCTTCTAAACTATTTGATGATTGGTTTACTTTGAATATTTTGCATATCTTTGCATATCATGAGCATTTTGTACATTTCTATACATTCAAATTTTCTATGAATATAAAATGATCCGCACTACTATCTACTTCATAGTATACTCTATACGTTTAAAATGCTCCATTAGAAGCTTAAATCTATCAAAATACAGCTCCTAGGGAAATGTGAATTTTCACACGACCACATAATATCGATTTTCTGATTGAAACGTATAGGCAGGTATATACTAGCATAAGCCACCTTCGGCATTTGGCCGTATGGTGCAGCACTAGCTCTGTAACATAGAAAACCATAGGCGTCAGTTCTTCTTATTTCCTCTCTCATATATGTTTACTTTAATGTCACTTATTCAGGCGCTTGATACATTGTCGGAATGAAATTTTAGTAATGTGCAAGTAATTTTGAGTAGATTAATAAAGTATAATAAGATATTAGATTCATGTACATAGTTTCAAGTGACATCAATCTTTATGTCTAGTATATACATGTGTATTGATCTATAAGTCAGTGTTAAAATAACGAATAAATGGCAGAAGAAGGAAAGAAGAAATCTATTAAGAAACCTGTGTTAAAAAATGCTATTCCACAAGAAAAAAAGAAAGTTGATTACATTGAATGCCTCGATGAGAGAGGTATTAAAGTAATAGGGTGAGTTCAAAAAGTAAAATTTATAATCAAGAAACATATAACCTCAACCTAACCTATAAAAATCACCAGTAGCGGAATATATATATTTGAAAACAATTTTTTTATTTCAGTAAGGAAGAAAAAAAAGATGAACCTCTAATTATTCCATTACTAGGTTCAAAAACCTGGCATGATAGAATTGTTAATAAAATAGATGCAGACATTTACCTTCCGAAGGCAGATAAGGAAAAGGTAGGAGACGCTAGTGTTAACGAGGCAAAATCAAAGCTATCTAATGGAAAAACATCGCCAATAATATCAATATAGAAAGAAAGAGCCAGTTGAAGATAGTGAAAATAAAGTTGTTACTTTAGAAGAGCAAGCGGCTAAAGAAATCATTGAGGAACTTAAGTCAAAGAATGAACATGAAACTAAAACAAATGATTTAACTTTACCTTTAGTAAAAGATGAATCATTAGGAGGCAAAGAACAGGTACGTTATCAACATATTGATGTGCAATGCGCAGATGTATTACATTTGCATATTATAAATATCGTTTTGTATTTTTCAGTCTACGTTAGAAGATTATGAAAAAATTCCTATTGATGCTTTTGGTGTAGCAATGTTAAGGGGAATGGGATGGCAACCAGGAAAGGGAATTGGTTGAAATGAAAAGTATGAATTTTACTCTGGATTAAATTAATTATATGTATTTAATACATCACTTATTGGAAAGTAAACAGAGAACATCATTTTTTATTTCACAATCGTTTATTCTAACTATTACAGATTAGTAGCAGCTGTCATACCAGAATTACGACCAAAAGGTATGGGTCTTGGAGCAGACAAAGTAGCATTGCAGAAGAAAAATACAGATTCCAAAAAAGAAGAGGAAGAAGTTAAAATCGAGAAAGGAACATTTGTGAAAATTATAGCTGGAAAACAAAGTAATAATTATGGTCATGTAGAAGGATTCGATGATGATGCAGGAAGGCTCATAATAAAACTAGCTCTTGGTGGAAATATAATATCTGTAAATGAATTTATGGTACGGGCAGTGACTAAATCAGAATATTCTAAGAACTCAAAAGTTCAAAGTTAATATGAAGTGTTAGTTTTTCATCAAGGGACTTTTAAGAAAACAAATTTGAATTGACATATACATATAAAGACATAATCGGACATGTAGAAAAACTAATTCAAGAGTACCTGTAAGTGTGTTGTTGCATGCAATTTTTTAAAGGTCCCTTCTATTTTTATATAAAATATGATAAATGTAGAGGTTTTAGCTTTCAGTATTTTATGGGGTTAATTTCAGATACAAAAAAGTATGAGGAATATAAGGACAAGGAATCCAAGGGACTCAAGCAAAAGATGGATAGAAAAAGATCAATGTCCCCTGACCCCGAAGACGGTGAAGATGGTGACAAAAGTAGTAATAAAAGAAAGAAAATCGGAAGTACGATGCAGAATAAGAACAAGTATGATAAAGTGGGGGATAAAAAATCAGAAAGACGAAAAAGGCGCTCCGAATCTAATGATGACAGCGATAGTGATTCTGAAAAGAAGAGACGAAGAGAAAGAAGTAACTCTAATAGTAATGATTCTTATAAATTAAAAAGATTGAAGAAGTCAAAGAAACGTAAGAAGCACGATTGCTCGTCTGAAAGATCAAGTAAGAAACATAAAAAGAAAGGCAAAGAAAGAGAAAAAGTTAGAGATAAGAAACCCAGAGATTATGCAGACAGAAAGAAACACAAAAGACGAGAAAGATCAAGATCTCGATCATTTAGTAGGCAGTAATATTTTCCAGTAACGTATTCGGTCATTTTACTTTCAAGATAAATTGTACAATTTTATTTATACAGATTTTATAATAAAGTGTATTTTTACAAAAGTATATTTCTTTTCTTACCCTTAACTGAAAATTACATTTAATTATAATATGTAATAATGTTTACAATTACATCAAATTTAATGTCCTAAACTTTATCAATAATTATTAAAAATCCCCGCGTATTGTTTACGTAATGTTGATATCGAGTAGTAAAATACATAACCTCAAAGAACATTATGATACTTACGAACATCGCTAAACAAGTAGTGCGAACGATGTCGAGAAAGTATTCACTATGTATAAAGTATTTATAGATAAAAAGTATGGGAAATATATAACCGAGTGTATTTAAATTTTCCAACATTTTAGCATTGCGCTAGGCATTGGTACAACTTCAAGTAAATGAAGTAAAAGCAAAAATGTAGAGCGGGCAGTTTCCTACATTTCCAGCGCGAAAGAGCATAATGCTGATATTATCGCTCTTCCTGAATGCTTTAATTCGCCATATGGAATACGTAATAATTTGTTTCTTTTTCTAATAATTTATTATATGTATAACAACTATATAGAAAAAAGTAAAAGTAGACAAATTACCTTATCGTTTATACTTCCATAAAGATTGTGAATTGACTCGAGAATATAGAATTTCCCCACTTTTATGATTATCGTGATTTTTGTATAAATATATTTTTTAAGATACTAATAATTAGGTACTTATAAACTAGTATTATCAATTATTTTGTATTTATAATTCCACCTATAGTAGTTAAAAATTAAAGTTAGTTAAAATCTAACTTTATGCTTCAAAAAGTACTAGCAAAGTCGTTACGTAACAAGTCACTGGTACTAACCCAAATAGCATGATTGTAATTAAACATTTCTAAATATTCATTTTTCATCTTGAACCTGTAGAAACAATTTATTATATGTACTATTATCTAAGTAATTATATATTTAAGTAAATCGAAATATAAAATTTAGTTATTTTAATAATTTAAAAAATAAAAAATTGACAAACATTTCAACCTAATTTATGGTTGGAACAAAGGACAGTTATTTTTCATTAATTGAAATATTGCAATGCAGAATACTTTCCAAAATACGCCGAGAGTATTCCTGATGGTGAAACGAGCGTTGCTTTATCGATGGCAGCTAGAGAAAACAGCATTTATGTAGTTGGTGGTACGATACCTGAAATAGAGGGCGATAAATTGTACAATACCTGTACTATTTGGGGTCCCGATGGAACTTTGATAGGAAAACACCGGAAGGTAAATAATATACCTCCATGTGGCTTTGAAATTGAAAATATTGGGGTGGAGAAAGTGACTCTATCTAGGAATAATTTAGGAATATACATATGTACATACGTGTACTATAACCAATTCTATAATTTAAAAAATATGTTATAGGTTTATAAAATACGTCTTGATACGAGAAACATACATTTTTGTCGTAATATAATATATAAGATTTGGACAATATATTTGTTTTGTAACATAAATTTTTCACATAGGAAAAAACTTATTTTTTCTTAAAAAATATTCCTTCTCAAATATTATTAAATGATAAAACTTTTTAATAAAAGAAAGTGATAAAAACGCTGTCAGTTATTAAATAAAAAACAATTAAAGTTTAAAAGTTCGTAACATTGATGTTAAATTACAAAAGTTACAGCAATAGAGTTAGCAACTATATTTTTATATTATTAGGTACATCTATTCGACATCTACATTCCCAACAAGATTACTTTCCGAGAGAGTGATTCACTCAGTCCTGGTAATTCCCTAACAATGTTTGATGTGAAGGGCTGGAAAATAGGTATTGGCATTTGCTATGATATCAGATTCGAGGAAATGGCACGCATTTATCGGAACAAAGGTACAGTAGCTTAATCGAACAATACTTAACTAGCAGGAAAGTAACTATCTTTCTTAAATATATTCTATATAAAATATAATCAATATAATCTGTAACTCTGTATAAAAAGGAGCTTAATTTAAAAAACCAGTATATTCGCTGAAAATGAAATAAATAAAAGAATTAGAAGCACGACAAGAGGACTGTTCTCGCATATTCATAAATTATGGAATGTGGACTGTGCAGCTACAAAGTTAACTAAAATTCAGTGGTCTCATATTTCCCGTTTCTCTGTGTTAGGTTGCCAAATGCTGATATATCCGGCGGCATTCAATATGACCACTGGACCACTGCACTGGTCATTACTTCAGCGTTCCAGAACGAATGACAATCAATTATACGTCGCCTGTATATCACCGGCTCGTGTTCCTTCAGCAAGTTATGTCGCATGGGGACATACACAGTCGACAAATCCCTGGGGGAAAATCCTTTACGATTTGGAAACTCAGGAAAATATGGTGGTCACCGATATCGGTAATTTCCAGCTTAACGTTAAAAGCGAGAAATCCACGATGTAATTAACTTTGAGTCTCGTTGTTTTATCGATTTTGCCGGCTCCCTCTGTATTTGCTGAATTTATTAGCAAGCATTACTTATTACTTGGTATGTTTTTCTTTTCTCTCAGATTTGAAAGTTGTTGAGGAAGTAAGGGCTCAGATACCTTTTCTCAAAGATACATTTTCTCAAAGACGTACGGATTTGTACGACACTGTCTATAAAAAGGAGTAACTCTACACTGAAACAGAAAATGTTTTCTTATAATATTTCTACTACAATACCGTTTTTTTTTTTTTTTTTTTTTATGAATTATTATTAATTACTTATCATTTGTACTAAATGAATAACTCAATTAAGAAAACCAAAATGTTATAAATGATAATCTTGTGTATCAATATGTAATTGGATATTGTAATAATATTGGAGTGTCTTTGATCAGGGATATGATAAAGAACACGCGAAGACTACATTCTTTTGAACATCTTTAATATCCATCATTTATAACATTAAACATCTTTTTAAATATTTAGATACATTAATACGTAACTCTTTATATATATAAACATTAATTTGAAGTTACAAGCTTAGAGAAATTGGTCGATTAATATTTATAGGTCGGCTGTCTTGATGAAAGTCTTAAAGAAAGCAAAAACATAACAATGTCGCAAATATAATTTATAGTTTAACTTCTTTCTTGTATCTGTCTGCCTTTCACGATGTTTTACCAATTACAATAAGTAATTTCGACTTCTTTGCGCTCCGTTTTAACGCATTCGAGACCGAAAGAAATTCATATCAATCAGTAGGCATAATATATATAACTGTACATAATACATTATAGTATAACATAGTATATAATTTTATATTTTAAAAACACGAGGCATAAAATTTAAGATTGTCATCGATTTAAAATTAAAATATGAAAAGGATATTCGAGAGAGAGAAAAGCACAGTATCATTCTAACAAAACATTCAGATCGTACTGACACCCAGGAATCGTATTACAATAAAATCTCGGTCTCGAATGAATTAACATGAACGATTAACATGAAACACACTTGCGGCTTAAACACCTTCGATATCGAGGAAATTCAAACTTTACAAATAAAAGCAGTCTGTTCCTCTTTCCACCACAGACTCTCATACCATATCCGCTCTTATCCAGGCTTTTACTTGAAATCTCTGTCTATTTACAATTTAAATTTACCCGGACCACTCGTTGAATCGGCAGCCCTTTATAAATATATAATGAACCCAGAACATATACCTGTGCCCCTAGCTGGTATCAGCTCTAGTAACGTTCATACCGGAACTTTCATACGACGCCAATTTGTCACGCGTGAACATCGATTCTTTCAGGGGTCACGGCTTTATGGGATTATATCCTTTAAAGTAATTAAAGTGATACTAATGATACAGAATTTTTTACAAATATTTAATATGTCCATAAAATAGGAAGTTTCGTGCTCTCTTATTTTATATTAATTATAAATTAATAAGTTTTACATTTGTTATCTATAGATATAATAAATTATTGAAATTCCATGAAGACATATTCTGGAACACATTAGAAGATTTTGCTGTAATTTACAACGGATGCTCCGAGTACAAACAGGCAGTAAACGAACAAATAGAAATTCAGGCCATTGTGGTAGTATAGCTCACGTGGGATTTTAAGCTCGAATTGGACTTAAACGTTACGATCGTCGTGAATAATTACGATATATACCCTGTACGACGAGCAGAGAATCTTAAATTATTAACGGCAATTCCTTTGTGCAAAGTGCAATTTTATTAACGGCCTGTAACGAATGAACGGCTCGTTTTGAATAAAGTTTACATTTAGAAAGTAAACACAGAAACACATTTTAAGAAACTAAGATATCGAGTTCTACTTGTAAACATCAAGTGCTCTTCGTTTGAGAAGATTACGAGTCTCTTCTTCGATAACGACATTAATTAAGAAGTTTCGATACCGTTTATGACATTAAGATCTCATTAGTAAAGTTATATCATTAAAATCCTACTGTTCCTAGAGAATATATATAGTTAAAACTTCCAGAGGATCAACAGGTAAAGAAATTGTTGATATTAGCATTGTTAGTGACAACTGACTGTAATCGATATCTGCTGGGTGAAGTTGTGTGTTCTGAGAATCTGTGTTAATGCAAGGATTCTGTTACAAATCATCAACTAAAGAGCCACCGGGCACGTCCGACCGATCGATCGATACCACGAACCTTGAATGAATTAACGCTCAAGGTGGAACGGATTTAATAGATCGAGTGTTAGTGTAATTTGACACTTTGTTTACACTTGCTTTATGCAAACAAAGTTTGATGTTCTGAACTCGATGGTTATAAGATCTTATTGAAACTCCAGTATTTCACCCGCACGGTACGACACTTTGTTGATGATTGTCCTTGTATGTTGTTGATACTCCCCATCAGCCGTTAAATTTTGTTCGTCTATCGTACTTTTCTAGCCAGAGGTTTTCCCTGATGTTTTTCCCTACTGTCTAAGTCATCAGGTTTGCAGCTCGGGGAGGACAGATAATTCGGAATTTCCCAAAGGAAGGAGAGGTGTTATCCGAGCCATAAAGGGACGGTCACTCAAAATGCCGAATAGATTCATTTAAATAATTATGAGAAACAAGTAAGTTTTGTAACCACAAGTTTTCAAATGTTATAGTTTGAATCTGTTCTTATAATTTTAAAAAGACCTTACAGCCAGGATCTCTAAAAAATTCGATGAAAATTCTCATGAAACATCAATTGAAACAATTAAACGCAACAGAGAATGGGTATAATCATATAATTCCTCCCCATTTCAAAATTCATTCATATACATCGATGTTTGTTTTCATATTTGTTTTATGTGTGAAGAATACGTATTTACTGGCATCAAAATATTTTCTGTTTCAATTCCTGGTCATTTTAGATCGAAACTTCCAAATATCGTTGATTAAAAATTTTTTAATTTTTAAAATGAAAGGCACTAATTATAGGACAAAAAGTTGTTTCAATTATTTGAACATTCTGCTTCATTCCTACAATAACATATTTTATTTTAAATTAAAACAAGAATCAATACTATTGTGTATAAGTTTAATGGAGTGACACAGGTGATTTGTAGCTAACACTGTAGCTAACATAGTTTCTGCAATATACCCTTTAATCGAGTAGAAACAAGGGGATTTTAGAAATTTCTATTAACCGACAGTATTGTCAACAAGTTTTAACAATGACTGAAGGTTGCAAAATTAAATATAAAATGATTTATTAATAGCATATGCAGTGTTAAATTTGTAAATAAGCAGTTTATCTTTTAAGAATAACAAAGACACCAGAAAATAAAAATAAAGAATATTCTAATTATATTGCAAACTAACGAATAATGTAAAGAATTTATTTTTGTTATCTATATCACAGATTTTAGGTAAAATATTAATTTACTTATTACTAGGAGATTGAATTTGAAATATAATTATAATTTATAAGGGACACCTTTAAACTAGCAGATATTTGGTAGCAGTTCTCTAGCCTTTGTACAATATAACACAGTTCAGTTTAATTGAGTTTAATCCCTTTGACCAGCTAGTTTCCAATTTCATTTATGGCATAATCTCCTGACAATTTCATACCCTTCAAAAGAAACACGATTTTCTATTATTGTTTTACAATCGCGGAATATGATCAGTGTTTCAATTAAGCTCCACTGTTTTAATTTCCCGTCTACGCACGATGTGGGTACACCGTTTTTTTGTTGTTTTCAGATACAAGTGACGAGAAATTATGAAATGATATTTTAAATTTAAACTGATTTCATTCATTGATTTATTGTAGCGACAATGGTAACTTGTTCAAATAAAGATTTTATAAATAAAATATTTAAGGTCTAAAATAATAAATTAACACATGTGAAAACGTTAAAGCTGTTACCCTTATTCATGGTCTTGTTGGAACGTGTTTAACGAGCGTAACGTAGGCGTGAAAACGAAAACGTTGAGACTCCTGTGGCGTAAAAAGACTGAATTCCTCATAAAAATACAAGAAACGAGAGGAAACGTGCACATAGTTTATTCTCGACCTTGGATACATAAAACCAAAAAAAAAAAAAAAAAAAAAAAAGAAAAAGGAACAAGAATTTTTTTTTTTGGTTATTTAACGAAACTCATTGTATCATTTTTATTACTCTATATAAAACGTAGAATCATATACTGACGAATGTTATTTCGAATTTCTAACTTCAGAACGATAATTACATATTTGAAATTACCAATAAGTGGTAATAGCATTAAAAATATGGAATATTCAACGAGATGAAATATAAGTAAGGTATTTAAAAGAAAAAAGATTGAAACGTTCGATGTAAAACGATGAAATTAAATGATTGGACTTGAAAACTTGATTCGGTTTAATAATTCGATGAAAAAAGTATTCATCCTATGAAAAAAGAATTCATGTTCCTGTCGATATATCAACGACGTGCGCCGTTACTTCCGACTGCTCTGCAATTCAAATGCAATACTCGAATATACATGGCGAAAGAAATGAAAATTGAGCAATTTAAGGGAACGAATTACTCTCGCGTCCACGTAACTTCAAAATGTTTCACGTGTCCGTGTTTGCGAAACGAAATTCGTCGTTGTCCAACTAACACGCTTGCAGATGCTACGTTCACTTTGTTGCATATAGGGCTTAAATATGTGAACAAATAGAACGGAGCAACTATCATTAGCGTAATTTTAACGTGTTAAAGTGAATTAATGCATAAGCTCGTCATCTACGTTCGACCATGATTATGGCAGTGATTATTGTTATATACGAATTTTCGTGCAATATATGCGAAAATTCGTGGTTGTCCAACTAACACGCTTGCAGATGCTACGTTCACTTTGTTGCATATAGGGCTTAAATATATGAACAAATAGAACGGCGCAACTGTCATTAGCGTAATTTTAACGCGTTAAAATAAATTAATACATAATTTCGTCATTTACGTTTAGTCTACGTTTTTTCATCTACGTCATCTACGGCACCTACGCGAATCTTATTGATTACGAACATTGATCGATTACATTAATTGATGAACTTTGGCAGTGTTCGTTGCTATAAATGAAACTTAATAGTTGTTGAAACCGCTCGAAAGTCGTGTTCCTAAATCCTTCCCTCGTCTCGTATCATGTTCATAAATCATTCCCTCGTCTCGTATCGTGTTCATCAAATGGAAAAGGAAATTGTGTTTTAATGAAATTGCTTGCTACTATCAATCTTACTGTGTCACTCGCATAGGAGAAGAAAGTGAGGAAGGAGAAAAAAATTAAGGTAAGGTCATCAATGAGCAAAATGTTTAATGTAATTAAAACTGTAATTAAAATTGAGTCCGCTGCAAACCTCATGACATTTAAAATTCCATACGTATATTGTTATACGTAACATTACGTTAGATTAGACGTTTGCTGTGTGATTTGTATAAGTGTTTTGTATAAGAGAGAAAATAAAAGGTGTGATAACCAATCCGAGTGGATCAGCTTGATTATCAACCCCAACCTATAGAAAATAACAGGTACCCCGCTGTGGGTAGCCACCAACATGCTAATTTAACTTTTTTTTTCTTTTTATTTATTTATTGAAATTCACAATTTGTCCAATTTGGACATTTAATAATAATAATTTAATAATAATAAATATTATTAATAATTTTATCAATTTTTTATATTTCCATCCTTCATACAAGTGACAATGAATCATAAAAGTTTCATAGAAATCACAAAGATTAGGGGATAAGTATACCACTATCTAATATATTTTTATATATGTATATGTATGTATATTCCCAAATTACATGATAGAATATGAATAATATTGAACAAAATATAATCAACTACAGTACCATGGAAATACAACAGATTACAATTTTCTACCTGTCACCGATTCATCGTCATCTCCTTTCATTCTTTTGACATATGTAAAAACAAATTAACCCGTCTGATATAATCATACCTCGCTCTTTGAATACAAAAATCTATTCAAATGAAATAAAGGGGAAGAAAATAAGAATAAATATAATTACTCAGGTATAATCTTCTCGAGGTATAATTATTCAGTTACAAATGATTCTTTGTTAACAGACTACATTGTACACTACTTCTACACTACTTTTACTTTTTACACTACACTACTTTTCCCGATGGCTGAAGCTAATCGTCGACGTTTATAAGGTACGAATTTCGTCAACGGCGCCATCGGAATCTTTATTTTTAATTAAAAAAAGAAATTAAAATACTACAATTACCATCACTAAGGTCAGCGTCCACAATACACTATGTTTTTCAAGTTTATGTGAACCATCGACAATAACCACATCAGATCCGGACCAATGCTCAGTGCCAACCTTATCCAGGCATTGGAACTGGCAACATCGGCGTCCAACGCGGAATCTCTTGCAGCTCTGTAATAAAAAGAAATCGATTAATTGTACGGATCAATCGTCACTAGACTACTCGAAAATCCAGGTCATTCAAAGAATGAAAGAAGAAAGAATTGCTCCAATTCCACCATTGCTTTTGCAAAACTAGTATTTGAGAACCATTGGTCAAATATATTATAACACTAAACGTACATTTCGGGAAGAATAATTTGTGCTATGAAACAGAATACGATAAAGTTCAAAGGTTACATCGATTTTCAAAATTTTTATTCAAATATTTATATTTATAGTACGCCATTAGCAAAGAAGACATGTTTGCGTGCGTTATCGATTTTACGCTTTTGCCACGCAAACATGGAAATTGCGATTCAAAATTGAATTTGCACTGGAAACGGTTGACGTTACGACATCAATAACATATTTCAAAAACACTGACGATATCATACGGAATCAGAGAGATTCTATGAGAAGTTAAACGCATAATCATCCTATTGTAAATAACAGGAACAGAAAGTACACAAGGAATAATACAGAATCATCCTATCATCCTATCCTATTATACAGGATTGCTTTGATTCGAGCTCAAACATAGGGAAATCTGAAAGAATTTTTCGCAGAATTTCCTTCCCCTTTGAATTGGGTTTTATACAGAACGACTTTAACCTTTTCAAGGAAATACCTATAGAGTGTGACGATCTATGATTTTAAATAGAGAGGTATATCTGAAAAGAGGTGGATGTAAAACGTAGCATATAAAACGTAGATCAAATCTTTATTCAAGGATTTTTTCTCTTCGCAGAGAATCAGGTTTTCAAGAACGATCGAATATGTATGCACTTGATTTACACGTGAAGTTGTCATTAAAAATATTGTTGCGTTTAAAAAGATAAATATTGATTTAAATTTAATGAAATTGTTAGTCCAATTGTTTAAAGCTTAAAGATATGTAGGTGTCACATTTATATAATGAAAACCTGGGAGCGGCATTAATTAACAAACCTAGTCACGCGCACACGTACTTTAAAACCATGCTTGAAAATCGATATACCCTGAAACAATGCATCGTTCTGCGCTTCCAATTTATTTTCGCACGAAGAATCAGTCCATTCATCGTTGCCGTCACCATCGCTACTGTAATCTATATTACTCGAATAAATTCTATATCTTGATTGGAAAATCGCATATTTTAACGAACTTTCTGTGTGTGTGTGTTTTTTTTTTATGATTTTAATTGGCAATTTCCGAAATTGAACTATAGCTTGAGAATAAACCGATAATATTTGAGGGTATATATACATACATCATGTTTTTGATGGGTTTTGTAGTAAAATAATTGTAGAAAAAGCAAACTTTTTAAGAAAAAATTACCATATTCGAGTAATAAATTATAGAAAATTACCAATGTAAATTAAAACTTAAAAAGAAGAATCTATTACACGTAATAAAGAGAAGGACTTGTTCTCGAACGGCAATTCAACAAATACAGTCGTTGCAGAAACATAGTTTTACAAGGGAGAAGAATCTCTCTAGGAACTCGACGATGTCACGTCAAGCGAAAATTCAATAAAGTGATTACTAACCGTATTACCAGCGGCAATCGTGTTACGGCAATTCGTAAATAAGTTAGTCGTTTATTTGGAGAAACGTCGCTGGCAATATCGTCACATTTTAATTACGTCAGCGCTATCAACTGGTCTTGGAAGAAAGTTTTCCATTATGTACTTTTGCCTACGGCGTCGTTCCAACAAATGAATCCGAGTTTTGAATCGCTTTCTCTTATATCACGAATTTGTAACGGTGTTTCTTCAAACTTTAAACGATTGTAATGAATGCCTTTGCGTACAAAGACTGATACCTGGTTCGACTAGAAGCTTCAGCTAATTAGTGCCCCAGTTAATTTGGATGTTCACTACCACGCCACCTAAGAAGTGGCTTCGTGTCCGAGCGGATTTCCCCAGGCAAAAAAAAAAGAAAAAGAAAAAGGAAAAAAAGAAAAAGAGAAAGAAGAAGAAAAAGAAAAAGAAAAAAAATAGTTAATTTGGATGTTATAAAATATTATATAACCAAGAACTTATCTTTTACTTGGTAGTCGCATAAGAGAAGACCGAGCCATTGAATCGCTCAAATAGATTAGCTGATTCGCTTAACGTATTTTTACTTCCGATGACGTAAACAAGAGCAGAAAGTACACAAGTAATAATACAGAAATGTCAAATGTACAGAGGCATAGATTTCGTTAAATCATTAGCACGTAACATTTCCTTATAATTCTATTTGTGTATAGCAAAATAGCTTGTGTGCTTTCATGAATTATAATTGATATTTAGAAGCTTTCATGTAGGTAGATATATAACTCGTGTTAATTAGTAATTTAACAATACATCATGACAACATATCATTTTCGTTTCTTCGTTTATCTCGTTATGCGCGTAAACGAATGTGTAAATAAAGACATTTAATCAACGATAACATGTAGTGGCAAGCATGATAATTATCGACAAAGGAGAATATTGGTGAAATGATTGTGGTGATTTCACTCGGTGTATCGGTAAATAAACTTTGATAGACATTGCCGGTGAATTCGCTGCCGGTGAAATCGTGTCGATGAAATAATTGTCAGTGATTTAAAGATAACCCAATTTATTGATCTCCCCTTCATAGAGTTGTACGTCTCTCTATAAAACATTTAGCTTAGTCACACTAAACTGGACTGGACTGCAAGTAAGAAGATTGAAATGCAAAATTCACGTGTGAGATGGAAAGTTCGATAAGGCGATTATGTATATTAACCCGAAAGAAAGCTCATGGCTTTGCAACGCGTTACACGCAACACGGAATTTCCCTCGCTGAAATAATCCTATTACAACGATACGATTTTCCTTAACAGATCTCGCAATGTAATTCTCCCTCTGCAACTTTTTATTAGGTTTGAAACACGAGAGTTTCGAAGCTCTGCAAAGTCTCGCGAATCTAGAAGTCGAGTTTCAACGTATTTTCGCTTCTTATTTTATAGCTGTTAATAGTTATTATCTCACTCTGCACGTACATCAAACGTGTACTTATGTAAATCCAAAGGAAACGGAAACAACCGAGAATAATTGAGGATAATTCGAATACGTACCGATTAGTAAAGTGTTTGGCAAAGAAAAAAAAAAAGGAAAATTGTATCGGAGAAATAGGGGAAAAACGGTGGCGTACATCAAGCAATCTTTATGGCTGTAATACATTTGTTATTCATTTATGTTCATTTTCCATCGCGTAACAGACGTTGAAATAACTGGCAGAACGAGCATATAAATCTTGTATCGCTCGACCTGACTTCTCCCGATGGAAAAATATTCACCAGCCAGGGATCGTGCATCGCTAATTACTCCGTTCTACTTTTCAACCGCGTTTCCATCCATACAGAAAAGCAAGAAGGCAAACCCTATCGCACAGTCGTGAAGAGATGCAAAAGCAAGAAACCAACCAACGACATGCCGATCGACATGGTGGAAGCAGTCCTACAGAGGGGCTATTCACCATGGGACACGGACCCTCCCATTACGAGGGCCGCGAAAAGGCAGAGACCGAAGAAGAAGAAGACATCAGCTTCAGCGTCGTCATCGGCGAAGGCGATGTCGTCGATGCCGCCGGAAGAATGAACACCAAGAAGGCTGCAGGAGTCGATGGAAGACTCCTGGACTGCTGGAAGCAGGAGCTGGTAGCAAGCTGGAACCAGACTGCTGGAAGACGGCCAGAGTAATACTGCTAAGGAAGCCGGGAAAGGATCCCAGTCTCCCTAACGCGTACCGGCCGATAAGCATACTCCCAGCCATGAGCAAGGTCTGGGAAAAATGCTTTAAGAAGATCATCGAGAGATGCATCGGAACGGACCCGTTCCATCGGAGGCAGTATGGGTTCAGAAAGAAGAATTAGCTTAGCGAATACCGATAAGAACAGGAAGAAGCTGAAACGGGCACAACGAACGGCCCTCTGCATAACAACGACGGCATACGGTACCGTCTCCCACGCGGCACTTTGCGTGTTCATCGGGATTCTCCCGATTTACATAAAGATAAAGGCGCTCGGAGAGACTTACAAGAGGAACAAGATCCATAAGCCCAGGATCGGTGCGGATGACGGTAGCGAGCTGAAGGAGGAAATGGAGGCGATTCGCAGGAAGGCCCAGGAGGAGTGGCAGAAGGAGTGGAAAAACCACAAAAAGGAGAATGTCACAAGGAAATTAATACCGAGTGCGCTGCTATTTACCAAAAAGAAGATGGACATCGATCATTACACCATGCAGCTGTTAACCGGGCATGGGAGCTTCGGTGTCTATAGGAAGAGGATTGGCACGAACAGCGACAGCAATTGTCTCGACTGTGGAGACCCTAACGACGATGCAGAGCACGCCCTCTTCGCGTGCCCGAAGTGGACGGACAGAAGGATCGAGCTGGAGAACGCTCTTGGCGAGAAGATAGACGTGGACAACCTGATCGCCACGGTGACCGCCAAGAACGAGAGCTGGGATAAATTCAGGCAATTCTGCAAGACCGTCATGTCTCACAGGAGGGTAACAGCGGAGGCCTGGGAGGAAGCAAGGAGGAGAACAAGAGCAACAACAACTACGCGGAGCAGTGAAGGCAAGAATACAAAACAACGAAAAACCGCAGAAGGAGATCAGCCCAGTATTCTGAACTAGCTGAGAAGATGACGAGAGCAATACAGAATATACAGAATAACTGCCCGAAGAAGAAGATACAACGGGGCATGAAAGGACAACCCTGATGACTGCCGACAGGTTTTACCGGGGTTGTCTGTCCTCAAAGCAAAGGAAAAAGGAGGAGGGGTTTTTAGTGGGTATGGCAACAACATCCGCCCGAGTCCCACATAACCCAGTGATCCGCATCACTGGGTATGCGTAACAGCATTTGCCCCTCCTCACGCAAAAGAAAAAAAAAACAAAAAAGAAAAAAATAATAAACTATACACTCTATCAATTTTAAGTTGATAATTTCGTTATTATATAATTTTTCTTAGTCTAAACTGAATCCAGGAAGAAGAACTTTCATCCAATTACATACTTCATTAATTCATGAATTATATTCGTTACCGTACGTACAAAAAGAAAGTTGACTGATATAAAAATTCAAAGGATAGAACTTCTAAGCTCGCGATTGGAAACAGATTCAGTTCAATGGTTTAATTTGCCATTTAATTGAATTCTCTGGCAATTTCAGCGAACTGTGGCCTTTAAAAGTGTCCCGCATTCAAACGCAAGACTTCTCCTCCACCTTTCCCTTTCTTTCAATTCCAACCTCAAGTAATTGACCTATTAATTCGACGATATATTTACATGCTTGCAAGGGATTCAAACAACTTCGTTGCGTTAAATTCGCAATTATAACCAACACGAATGTCTCAATCAATGTGCAGCTCGAAACAAATAAAAGACAATTAACTTTTCAATATAACGATTGATATGTTTGATGAAGAGAAATGTATGAATTTTTAAAAACGTCTCCTAGTACATTTAGCATTTTTATAATAAAAACTTAGAACACACACGCACACATATACTATTCCATGAAATGATTTACACAGCTATGAGTCTAATCCTATCATATTATAAAGGGATGAACGAACTTTTCCTAATAAATATAACTTTATACAAAATCTTGTTTAAAAAAATTAGTTTTTTATTCTCATTAAATTAATTTAATATCAGAATATATAATTTTAGTCGTTATCAAAATTTTATGTCAAATGCGTTCATAGATACATATATAAATAAATGTCTAATCCTATGTATTTATTTCAACTGAAATCTTAACTTAAATATTTATTAACAATATTCTGACGAATATGCAATGAAAGATAAAAACAACTTTATTTTTCTTATAGAATGTCTCATGCTTCTTACTCATTTTATGTTTCTCGTTGTCAGTGCGTAACTACTTATCAGCCGCATGAATGCTAAGTTTTACTACTGAGAAACGAAGAGACATATAGATGCAAATATACGCTACCTCGCGTGAAAAAACATCAGATACATTAATCAGAAGGAATATCCGATACATATAAAATTCATGGCGTAGTTATTTATACATACGGAATATTTCTTTCTGTATGAAATATTCTTTCTTCTGAATTCTTATTATAAATGTATGTCCATTTCCTACCTTAAAATGTCTCTCCTTTGAAAAACTCCATTTAAATATAACGATTAACAAAATATTACCAATAAAAATATTAAAACGAGATGCTGAAAGAACCTTTTAATGAAGTACAAATGATTATTTCAACTTTTATTCTGTTAAATTTGAATTGAATCGTTTATAAACCGAACAGGTGTATAAAATTTTATTGCGTAAAAATTGTGAAGCTGAAAATTAGGAACGAATAACGAATGAGTAACCTAGTTTCATTAAAAGGTACGTGTACGCCGATCCGCGTAACAACTTCGACACTCCAATGATTATAAAGCATGTATCCTTCAGAGATTTTTTGCGCGAACGCAAGATACCTTTTACACGTGCAACTGAATAAGTGGAACGTGATTTTCAATATTTCTTCTTGTAGAACTTGTAACAACGTAACTGTTTCACGAATATTTTCCCTGACACTTTTACAACGATGCGTAGAAATCTCCTTTTCTAATTAATAATTTCAGCGTTTCTCTGAACAGTTTCGTTGCGATTAAAAAATATACAAAGCTTACGACGTGCTTGTTTAAAAATATTTATATGGAACAAGATTTCGAATTTGTCACATCAATCGCGATCTCAGCAGGTGTAAATTAATTCGTTCTAATGAACGATTAAATTAAACGGCTCGTGACAAAAATTATCCCTGTCCATGTTTGTCTTTCTAAAACTAATTCAAGGCGAGTTAAATGAATCGCTGTGTACCCTATTCGCGCAGCATGTGTTTTAACGACCAGCATGCAAGCGTTAACGGTGTACTTTAGTTTCTCATGGTTGTGTTAAGCTGGTTGCTCTTAGAATGAGCATATACTTACCAAAGGAGGTGAACAGAAGATAGCCTGGCACCATTTTGGCTCCGAATGGTAACAGAAGCATTGAGTGCAAATCGAAGGTCCCGGCACATACATCATTCCATACGAGACAACTTTTCCTTCGAAATCAGTACAGTTTCCTCTTAAAGACACTGAAAACAATTAGCAGCGTCAATATCTTTGCCACTCGACAATCGTACGCGCAGTTACGCTAACCGTTTTAACGCCACGCAACGTGATCGCTCTATTCGCGTACCGTGGTAAATTGTGCCACGATGTATGGTCACGATCATTAATTCGCAACGCGCTCAAGCGTGCTCGTCGCGAGTCATGTCAGAGTTTCCTCTCGTAATTACTTGTTTTTCAAATGATCATAAACCAAATAAAAAAAAAAACACCAATATAAAAAATTACCTCTTGAATCGGAAAACCAAATCCTGCATTATAGAATGTTATCACGCAAACGAAACGCAGAGCATAAATATTTCGCAAACTTTTGAGTGTTTGTTGTAACGCTTCCAGTATAACCGATGAAATGAAGCGCGAGCACGTCGAACGGTATATTTCGATGAAAAAAACAGGATGAAAAAGGGCAGCGCGATCGCGTCGATCGGTACTCCTCGCAAATAAATAAACGAAGCGCTAGCGCGCTGCATAGCACAAACCGATACGGAGTCTTGAAACATCCGACACTAAAACGGTTAATAACATTACTCAAACGACCGTACCAGGAAATTTTTGTTCAACGGATCCGCATTGCGGCTATCACGATGCTTCTTCGTTGCATCGATGCTTCATCGATGAGATTAAAGCACCGTTGAAATAGGTTATTCGATTTCTTACATGGGGAAAAAGTTTTTATATCGTGTTTGCTGTTTTACTTCGCAAGTGTGCTTTACAGTATACGTTAGAACTCCAAGTCGAGCTATCCGAGTTAAAGTCTCTTGAAACTTAAAACGGCACTTAAAGGATATAGGTATAATAGAAGGTTCGTTTAAAATTCAAAAGTGTATATACGTACATATACATTTGAATAAAAATAGCGGATAATCTCAAGTAAAAAAGTAGGTTGGTGTTAGTAAAATGGTTTCAAAATACTTGTCAAAAGTCAAACGACTTGACTAATTAAGAATGGATGTAAGAGATTGAAAGCAAAGGGCATCTAAGAGTATCAATTAAGTAACAAACTCACGGTGACAAAGAGGTTTTCACTCGCTCGAATTCAAATAAATCGGTTAATTTGAGCGAAACTTTAGGTGCACGAGAAGCGACACGCGTCCTCAAGGACTACGAAGGTTCTACTCGAACGAATGAAAACTTTTCTCTGGCCCGGTGTGTATACACAAGACGTGCGAATTTAAAGTGCAGATTGTATTAATTGAAATAATTGGTTGGTTTGATCAAATTAATCGTTTTAAGCTGAAATGACGAAGGTCATCCAAGTAATTGATGTCCACTGTAATTATTTGTTAATCGAGCGTGGAATCGGAACGATTCGACCTCGTTCCAACGCGAATCGTTACTAAGGCAGAGACGGCAATTAATAATTGTCGCGTCATTTGTTCGATCGTGTTCACAAATTCAAATACGGCTGAGTGGCGGAAACCATTTATAACACGTCCCGTACCGCGTAGGTCGTATACATATCTCAGGATGAATTTTTCGTACTTCGCCGCATATATTCTCCATGTTAGACATACCATAAAATATTTCGTGCAATCGCGTATTCCTGTCTAATGTCAGGAATTCTCTTTCCATAGGTCTGCGTTTTCCATATTATCTATTTTGCTTATCAGTAAACATTCTTACAATTTGTGATTAATACTGTACGTACAAGAACGTTAAGTTTTTGACGTTGTAATATTTCACATGAAATAATAATGGCTGTATATCGACTAACTTATTAATTAATTAAATTCGTGTATATCAAGTTTCCTATCATTTAATACTTTCGTGTAACTACAGAGATTTGATACTATCAAATGAAATATAAAACTTGGTAAAAAAACGCGCTTCGTTAGGAAATGAGGGTAATGATGCAAATATTTTTTGTAGCCATTATATAGAATTTCGATGGTATAATTAATCAGTATCAACTTACCAGCCCCTGACGGGAAGAAAGTGACAAAAATAACCTGCAAGCAGATGAGATTTGCAAGTATTTCCGAGTACAGGTCCTTCATGGTTGTAAAAGATCAGGGGATGTTGTCGCTCTAGAATAGGAGAAAATCAGCTGTTTCAATAACTGCTGTGTTGGCACTGGAGTGCGTAGACCAGAAATATCTGCGACAAAAATCAGAATACATTTGTTTTCACATGATTCGATCAATTTTGTGTAGAACTAAGCTGATTGAACCTAACACGGGATAATTGTCCAACTTACGACCTTAACAAGCCCGCTTGATTCTCTATAAGTGCTTGAAATTGATGCTTGTATTCTTTCCAGATTAACAAGCTTTGCCTCCGCCCCTCCCTCCCTCTCTATTTCCTAAGATCGAGTTAGACTGCCACAACATATTATCTTTCTTCTTTTCTTTTCTTTTCTTTCGATCTTTTAAAGCCTTAAATCGCTGGTTATTATAGTGTATACATTCAATTACCCTGTAAGTCGTAAGTACATGTTTTACGTTATTTTTCATTTTCCAGCTAAATTCCACAAAAACAAGAAATATACTTCCAACGTGTTTTCACATGTCTCTAGCAAAGATCTCAAAAACAAGTTGCGGCCCAATTTAAAACGACAAATAGCACCGTGTGTCTCGTTGTGGCAACGCACGCTTCGTCAGCTTTTTAAAAGCGCTCTCTGTCTGCTTTTTTCTCTCTTCACCGCCTATTCGTTTTTTCTTAACGAGTGAAACCGTTTTTACGAGGACGGGAGCACAGAAATGACGTACTGGCAATTCTGTTTCGTGATGACACAAGCAGCCCGGTTTCAGTGAATTAATCCTGGCCCCAAGCTTCCAATTATCTCTCCCTTCCTTTCCTTTATTTTTCCCTTCTATATCGAGTTTCAGGTTTTCTAAATTTCCATTACAATCAACTATGGCTTTTCTCTATTTTACATGTTAGCCGATGATTCCTGGCAAAAGCATCGGCTGTAAAAATATTTGGAGTTGCAACAGCAACAAGTGTGTTTTCTCAAACAGAAAATATTGGAAGCGTACTCGTTGGCAAAACAGTTCACGGATAGTTCGTCCTCTGCTCGTTATTTGTTTCAATACCGTTAGCAAATAAATTCATGAAACATAGTGTATCGCATAAATTGAAAATAAAAGCTTTGCGTATACTTGGTAGTTGAACTTTGACTATTATACGTATGTTATATATGTAGTATCGTGGACAAAAGGCCTAAGATATCTGCCGAACCATAAACAATGCCGCGAGAGCCGCGGCATCGTCGGGTACATCAATGTGTCGTCGGTTCTTTTTAAGTGGATAGTTTCGTGGAAAGGGCCTGCGTGACTCTGGCCACGGGCGTTTCGGGACACGTGTCCGATAGGACGGGAAAAGACAAAGAGACGCTAAAGGCAGTGTTAGTTGAGCAGCCGGAGAAGACGGATGCAAAAGGTGTGCAGAGTGTGACTTGAGAAGCGAGAGCGAGCGAGTGTAGAAGCCGAAGAGTGTGAATCGGGAAGTCGGAAGCCGTCTATGAGAATAAGACGTACGACAGCATTGTAATCATTTCGTTGCTTCGAATATTATTTATTAAATCAAAACATCATTACTTGTCCTTTCCTCTAAGACCCATTAAGATACTACATATATATATAGAAGATTGCTTAGAATTTGGAGCTTAATAACATATGTCAAAATCATTGACATTAAAGAAGGTGAACCTTACTTACCAAATTTCCTTCCGTCAAATGATACATAAAAATTGAAAAAAATAATATACATAGTTTTGACTTTCTTCCGCATTATAATTTGAATCACTCGATTTATTCGACTAAAGATAATCAAGCAATAACCTCACTTTACACGTATTCTCATCACGTGAAATAGATCACATCAGGGATTTTCAAAAGTCGATGGAATATTAATAGCGATTAATTATTTATGGATGTATTCTGCACGGTTAAAGCAATCGCCTAGTGAATTATCGAGTTCCAGGAATATGAACGGTAAACAGGATTGCAGCTATAAATGACTCTCTAACGTGTATATTAGAGATGAATTTGATCATTTATCCTCATAATATGAAATACTCTTTCAAGTGGAAATCATAATTAACAATTTCTGGCAGCGAAAAGTAAATAAATCGATACGTTTAAATCAATATTAGAATTTCTTAATATTTTTATCAAATATTTTTATCAAATATTTTAACATCGTAGAAGTGTCGTTGTAGAGAAACATTAGGTTGTTCCAAAAGTTTCTTTCGTTTTATAAAGAAATGATAGATGTACGATATTTTTTCTGTATCTATCATTTCTTTATAAAACGAAAGAAAATTTTGCGACAATCTAATAGAAATTTAGCTTTAACACAATATAAAAATGGATTGTTATGCCCCTAGGAGATAAGAACAATATGATTAATATTAATAATGAATACGTTAACGTAACGTAAAGCAGCTTTTGCAGAAGGCTATTAAGGCTATTGCTGAAAATGTTTACTAAAGAATGATAACATGAATTTTCTTAAGTACCCCATTTGATACTTAATCTACTTTGTAAATACTGTACGTCCTAACTTTGAAAGAATGCAATTTTAGCCAGAATGTTTCAAATTACCTAGCCGTATTGTTTCCATGTAATATAATTTATATTTACATTATCTCGCGTAATTCTTTCCACTTTATTGACTTCTAAACGTTAATGTAATATAATTTTTATAATATAATTTTAATCGAAGTTATTTAAAATTTGTAGTATCTCATCCCTACTAGAATAATATTAACAAATGTGCAGAGCTCAAGTCGAATAACACCGGCTCAGATAAATGATCATCAAACTTACTTTTGTTATCGTCGATGTCAGTGATTTTAAACCAGCCAACGTCCATGGCAATCAATATTATTTAGCCGGTCTTAACGCAATGTAAAAAGCAAAAAAAAAAAAAAAAAAAAAGAAAAAAAGAGGAAGGAAGGAACAGGGAAGCAAAGAGATAAAACGAATTTTTCATTTTCTCGAAACTAGATCGAGTTTCAAGCTGCTCGTAAAAGAGTCTGTAGCCAATCCGACTAAATTCGACGAACCGCGCTTCAAAATTCCCAGAGAACTGTGATAACCATCGAAATCTGTACAATTTGTCGATTCATCGCTTGATTAAAAAATGGAACAAAATGAGGCTGATCAGCCGGCCTTTGAACTTCTAATGATCCCTATCGTTATACCCTAGGTTGAATGCTACGATATAAGCCGAGACAGCTATAAGTAGGGTTCAAGTGATTGCCGCCATCTATTATTCACGCGTTACACATTCGCCAGACGGACGCGTCTAACGGTTGACATTGTTTTCTACCCTCAGTTCCAACGCAATTACGTTGCTACGTGCAATCAAGTCTCGAGTGAAGCTAATGATAAGTTGTTGTTCGATCCTACACAATTACTAAAATTATTCAAATTAAACTAATTTAGTCTAAAAAAACAAGTAATTTCGTTATATATTTCCTTTCATAATAAGCCATGGTTGGAATATAGTAGCTGACGAAAATATTCGTATATTTGTAGAAACATTTTAGGGCTGTATTATGCATAACGGCACTATAGAATTAATACTGTAACAGAATTCTACTATCATGGTTATGCTGGTAATATTCGAAACAAATCTGAAAATCTATGTAGATGTTGTAAGATATTCAGTACGAGTACTGTGCATTACTGGTATGTACATAATCACGACGAGATAAGGAAGGTACTGTTCTCTATTGCTCGTCGCTACCCGTTGCTAGTAGCAACGTACTATGCATATATATCTCGTAAAGATTTTAAATGTAGCCAACGAGACCATTTTTAATATTTGACTATCGTGACCCATTACAGTTTCATCACTTTCAATTAATTGAACACGACCCGCACCTTAAGACTAAAATACACAATATAAGTATGGCACAGAAAATCTTTTAAAATTTACGGACGACTATTTATGGTATTTAAAGGCAGCAAAGATAATAATTAGCTGCAGATTTGCCTCGAATCGTAGCATACAATATGGAATCTGATTATTAAAAATTACTGTGGAAATACAGTGGATTTCCATAAGATATTCGTGCTTGTGGGATTTTGGAAATAAATTCTTAACCCAAATGGACGACCTCGATACTCGAGAAATTTTGTGAAGCTGACGTCAATGGCGATATGTACTGTTGTTGTGCTATCATTTCATAGTAAGCTGTATTGATTGCACTTCTATTCACGGAATTGATTTATTCCACACAAAAGTTGACAACAATAATCGAAAAAAGAAAAATATATTACCACCTTTCACATCAGCATACACAAGCACATAGGATTTCACACGAATATACACACTTGTAAATTCGACGAAACGATCAAATTTAATTATTTTTCGATTTTTCGGGCATCAAGTACTACATCAAACGTTACACATCAAACGTTAAAATACGGCGAGCATACAAAATGTACAAACCACTCTAAATTAATTAACTTTGAACGTTATTGATTAATTTAAAAAAACCACTGTTGCGTTGAGTTTTACATTTTAAAAAGTTGTTATCCGTTTTTGCTTTGTTTAAAACTAAAAACAGGACTCATTGTAAGTTCATTGTAAGTCGTAAATATCCCTTTTATTTATTTAAACAAACAGATATTTAAACAAACAATTTATAAATATGTAATTTATTTACGTATATTTGTAATATCTGTTTTATAAATTTGTACAACCATTTATCCATTTATCTATTTTATTTGCATATAATTTTTATAGACTTTTTTTTTTCTTTTTTAAGAACGAAAAATTGTGAATTGTTATTTTAAGACATGTCAGGCTGAAGCGATACGCGATATATATTTCTATTCGGATTTCACCGTCGTCGTAACCGATGCTATTGGAAACGTTTCACAATAGACGTCTTAGAAGCGCTTGCAATGTCCGTCATGTGTAAGGCTCTACCACTGAATCGCGGCTGCCATTTAGTGATTAAGGTCGATCACTTAGAGACGTTAATCCGCCATAATGGTGAGCAATACATCGAAGCCATTATTGAAAGCATAGTTACGCTTTAATTTCATCGATCTTATTCACAAATAGAAGTGTACAAATTATAGGATTTCCAAATATTTAGTTTAGTTAAAAGGAGATATGAAAATGACAGGTATATTCAAAGGATAAAACAGAACCGTACGATTGTAAAGTTTCAAATCATTATAACTATTTAAATTTGAAAAATCCTACTATATTTATACAATATATTTTTATTAAGAATGGAAGAAATTTCGAAAAATCCGCCAACACTTTTTACTGTCGTCTTGAAGCACACCATATGTTAAGCTTCTTCGTCGTTACAAATTTTATCGCGGATGTAACGAACGTTTCGAACATGTAGCACGCACGCGTCAACGCCTACATTTGGATTTTAAATATATGTTTTATGCATTAAATGTATTTGTACTTTCTTGCGCAATTTCTTTTAATTTGTTACGATATGGAGGGTTTAATTACGTTTAAGATATCTATCTGAATCCTTTAAATTCAAAGTTCTTTAAAAAATTACGTTACGTAAAATAATCGTTTTTCCACCTTATTGTATCATAAAATAGTTACTTAAATTCATATTACTTAAAGAATCTTCCTACAGAAAGAATAAAAATGAATAAAATCCTATATGTTAAATTTTACGTGGTTGATGGAATACATAGCGATGACGAGAACTAACTACAGACAACAAGAAACTATTAGCGAAGGCAACTGGTGACTATGAATGTCGTCTCTATAATATGTGACGACTAAGGAGAACAACTACCAACTACGGATAACAAGTAACAACCAACTGTCTCGTTTCTAAGAGGCAACTAACTTGCAATTATCCTCCTTTGATGGTTTCTGTAGCGTGATATACGTCTTGAACGTAGTTAAAGAATATGGTCGCTGCTGAATGGCGATTTGACAGCAAGGCGATCCCGCCAGTTCAAAGCTTGACATTGCAAGCTACCGAAAACCATTAATCTTGTTATCGAATATCTAGCTTTCAGAAGAACCCTTGTGATATGATATGACGTCATGACATTTTTATGACGAAGATGAACAAACACCGACCTCTAACGAAACAAATTTTTATTAAGTGCCGTATGTGAGTTGCAGGCCGGCCAACCAAGGAAATTTATCGAATGTATAAAGTAAACTATATATACGAATATATTGGATATATCATAAAATGCCCGCGTTATATCGTCCAACAGCATAAAGAAAGCTAAATTTAAGGAATTGAAAAATTGAAATACCAATTATAAGAGAGTTAATTAAATTCAAACCTATCGATGGTCTCATAAATTTCCTGGAAATTGATATCTTTCGAGTTCTAAATTCTCCTTAGAAAGTATCATAGAGAAAATATGAAACTTGAAAAGTACATCACGCTGATGCCTCGATAAATCGTCGTGTCGATAAATCCATGTGTCCGAGCGATGAATTTTCCCCAAACAACAAAAAACTGAAGGGAAATCTTCTTTGAAGGACGTGACAAGGTAGGGGAAGCGGGAACGATGATCGCGCGATAAACTGATGGTGTACGTATAGAACGAGTGTTGCGAGAGAATTATCGAGAAACAAAAAAAGAAAAAATAATCGTTGACCGGCGCGACTATACGCTGTCGACGGGCAAACAGCGACTGAGACTAACTGAAACGAACTCTGTCACAGTATGAGCACGGGCTGCGTTCGCGAGTCGATCGAACACGTTCTGCGCCTCTCCTCGGCACCGGCGTCAAATCCACCCCCGATGGCTGCAACGCACTGGTGCACTTGGTGGTCCTTCCTTTTTCGTGTGATATTATACCAGCATCTGTGATGCCATTTCAAAGACCGCAATCAAATCATTAAATGGCAGATTAAAGCGACGCGATAATATTACCCCAATATTCGTCCGTAAATGTTACCGTATAGATGTTTAATTAAGCATTATTATGCTTCGAATAATTTACTATCACATGAATCGTTCCACAAGAAAACATATGTTTCACTTTTCCCCGTAGTATGATTGTAATTTATAACAAATATTTATAATTTATAATTTAAAATATTTATAACTCACTGAAAGTATCTTCTTGTCACGATTATAGCCGTAAAATGTCAAATTAAAAGTACCAAATTAAAAACATATGGTATCCCGAAACCAAACGTACGACATGGCGAATCACGATGATACGATAAAAATTGATCTATGTCTTGATTTATTCAAACAGAACGAACTTACTCGAACTTTTCCAGAATAAACGATTTATTCGATAATATCCGTCACCAGCTTCTCTTCCTTCAACGGTAACAACTGACACCGAAAGCTCGAGAGACCCGAACGGTGAGACGTACCCAGAAGCAATGCAGTTACCTGGGCAAAGAGTCCCAAAGACCAAGGACGTAGGAAATTTCGAGAAACGGAAATGGAAACTGGAGTGGCGCGTCAATCAGCACTGACGGAAACTAATAAAAATGGAAAAAACCAAACTAATTCGTTTCACAAATTATTAAAACGATATTATTCAAAATTTCACTCGATTTTCTCACTGCACACGTCAATATTTGTCGAAATATCAATATTAAAAAGTTAATAAAAAAAATATCCTCTTTCCTCATACCTGTCTTTCTCCCGAGCGGCGAAGGAATACTAGAATGTTCGAGAACAACGGATACTTTTTGATTTTATCTCAATATCAATTTCAATCTTTTTAAACGAAATATAATCTGAACGATGAAACGTTTGATCAAATAATGTTCTTCGTTCGATGCTAAAGGAAATTGAGAAGAAACATCGAAAATTCGTTAATAAAACGAATTTCTTTGTTTCTGTGAGATAATAAACTTGATATACGTATTGGTTTTTAAAATCAATATAGCTAACCAATGGGCACACTTTTAACAAGGGCGATGGAACATACCAAAAATCTTTCAAGATGGTCTTGGCAACGGAAGAGTCGAAAATATGACAATTATAAATGAAAAATTCTAATATTTTACAGCTGGCAACGATAAAGAACTCCAGATATTCTCCTAATTAATTTACAACAAATTCGCGTATATGATCGATAGCTGACGTCATTGTGTCCCACAGCCCTTGTAAAACGATAAGAATTTCCTGGAAAAACTTGTAGCCACGAAATGAAAGAGATGATAAAACTTCTAACAAGAGTACTGAGACGAGCAACTTTGTACTTACCCCTTCGGAGTAGGGAACGTGATTAAACGTCCGCGAGTTCGAAACTTTTGTAAGTCACTGCACGGCCGCTGCTTATGGTGGAAATGTAATAGATATAAGTACAGAGCGCGTGAGCGAACTAAAAACGCGATATAGGGGTAAAGAGAGAGACCGTTCCGTTCTTCTCTAATGCCCGCGTACTTGTGCCGGAAATGTGTAACAACGGTAAACGAGCGCCGTCAGTGTCCACTAGTGTGCATGCCTGATTAAACAAGGACAGAAAATGCTTATATACAGCCTTCTCTTTCTATTTCCATGTCGCATCCGTCTTACTATACAGTAGACGGGATTCGACTATTCCATCATTATATTCGCACCCTGCTTATGTGTGCGAACAAATCGTTCGTCTCCTGTTTGATGCTCAGTTTTCAACGGAGTTGAAGGGAAACATTATAAGAGAAAGGAAGTGACGGATTGTCTCAAAGTAATAAACGAAAATTCTCGTAACTATCGAAAAACGATAGTCAATACAAGGATATCATTATCACATTTAAAACTATCACAATGAACGGTGATTTATCGCTGCAAGGTACCACAAATAAGATATCTCATAATTTGCGAAAAGAGGTAAGGAATATTCTAGATTTTAGACTTTGGAACTTCCATGACAGTCATGAGTGTGTTTTGTCATTGATTTGCCATATTGCGTTTTTCACAATTGTTGTTCATTTTTTGTGATATTTTACACTCGCACATAGTATCTATGATTTTTTCTTTCGATAATTCTTATAATTATTGTCAATAATTAATTATTTATAGCCATTTACGCTGTATTATATATCATTCAGATTTATCTTTGCACGTATCAAGATAGTAGATAACAAAATTATGTGTAACAAATTTATTAAACTCGCAATGTAACAGAAAATTGCATGAAAATCTTTATATTATTAATAATTATTGTTAATAATAAAAAAAATAAATGTCGCATTAGGAGGAGAGTCGTACTTCGGAACGTAATCGGAACATATTGTACCTTATATGTGATTATTTGGAACGCAATGGGTGAGTACATTGCAATTTAGATATCTTCTTAGTTGCAATTTTTTCGAATAATATCGGTGACCAATCGAAATAGAAATTAGTGCGGAAAGAGGGGAAGGAACCAAAATTTGAAAATCGACATCGGTAACTCAGTAGTTATAGAATAACTCAATCGATAACGTAGATTAACTAGTTATAAATGAAAATATATTTAAATTCAAACTTTAAAAATTAGAAATTAAAAAGCAGAAGGCAAAAAATTATCGCCGAGGATTTATATAATAATAAATAAACAGTACATTCTTTTTGTCTGTCTTACCTAGAAATAAAACAGTTAATTGATGATTATCGTATAGTGTGTACTCATAGCATAAAATTTGTTCAATGAATTAAAAATTATATTTTTTAGATATGTAGACATTAGCGATGTATTAATCCGGGAAGCTCGTCTACCTCGGAAATATCGAGTCTGCGACAACGTCGATTTGGAAAT
This sequence comes from Bombus affinis, assembly GCF_024516045.1. Taxonomy (NCBI): domain Eukaryota; kingdom Metazoa; phylum Arthropoda; class Insecta; order Hymenoptera; family Apidae; genus Bombus; species Bombus affinis. The sequence goes on along the minus strand of NW_026108906.1, from coordinate 111,176 downwards.
TATTCTTACAGAATATGAAAATTATTACAAGATGAAATTCCAAAAATATCCTATATTGTGCAAGAAAATAACTGAAAAGGAAATAAAGACGAGGGAAATGACAAATGCGAACAAAGTGTAAGAATTTAAATTATTTAACACTATTCAACGTTCTCAACGTATTCAACGTATCGATTACAATATCATTCAATCTTCGAAGAAGTAGTAAAACGTGTCAAATCTGTTAGCAAACAAACGAGAAGTGAGTCTGTATCTGGGTCTGTGAAAGGGAGGAATGCACAACAGAAGATGAGGGGTGATGCTACGGATGATATTAATCTCGCAATGACAGTGACATCAATTTTCGCCAATGAAAGCGATGAATCTTCATCAGAAGAGGAGCTATTTAACATCTTAATGGAACAATCCACGCAATCAAAGATATCAAAATAGGCTCAGAAGCTTTATATAGACAATCTGGAATTACGAAAGATTATTGAAGACATTTCATGCGTAAGTTATTTTCGATTAATATACGTATTGTAAATACTGATTTCAGTAAAGTTTTAAATAACGAATTACATAACACTTACGGAAATTAATACGGAGATTATGCGCCATTTCATCTTTGTATTGTCGCAGGAAATCATACTGACAAAATTAAATGTATATTGGGACAACATTGTAGGCCTAGAGGAATGTAAATCTGCTATTAAGCAGGCCATTGTGTATCTCCTCAAGTACCTTATCTTTTTCAAAGGCCCATTTTCTCCCTGGAAAGGTATTCTGCTATACGGACCACCTGGTACAGGTAAGATACTCGTATTTCTTTCATTCCCGTACATGTTTACAAGCAATTACGAAATAGGGAAGACGATGTTGGCGAAGGCAGTCGCAACAGAATGCCAATGCACCTTTTTTAACATAACGGCCAGCTCATTGGTGAGCAAATGGAGAGGTGATCCCGAGAAGTATATCCGTCTAAGTTGATTTCCTTTGTCTACGAAGAAGAGATTCTAGAATATATCATATATAATAATAATCATATATAAATAGAATAGTTGTTTGGAAAACGAAATGATATTACGTTCGTGATGAAACAATGAATTTAAGGAATTTTGAATATAATATTTAATAAATAATAAATACATTTGTTAAACTGAACAGGTTTTATTTGAACTTGCCTATAATTTTTCGCCTACAATTATTTTTATCGATGAGATTGACTGGATAGGCACAAATAAAGGAGTAAACTGTACATTGTCTGAACCTGCAAAGAGAATCAGATCAGAACTTCTTTCTAGATTGGATGGATTAGTATCTAACGAAAATTCTAATGTAGTTCTTTTGGCTGCAACTAATTGCCCGTGGTATGTATATCACCCTATTTCAATGTTTTCTAAGTAGAAAATATCTTAATATCATAATTATTCATTATCTTAATCTTAATTATTGTGTTGTGCGGAATATTCCTTTGTTATTATTAATATAACAGAACAATAATATTTATTGTAAATATATTATTACGGACATTGATGCAGCTTTACGCAGACTTTTTCTTGAAAAGAAAATATACTTATCATTACCAAATGAAGTTACTCGACTTGGTATGTTCAAATTATACCTTAGCAACCAGTTATTAGAGAATATGGATATTGTAAACCACATAATAAAATCTACTGAAAAATATTCTTGCGTGGATATAAAATTGCTTTGTAAGCAAGCATGGCTGCTAGAAATAAGTCCAATATGGGAAAAACTTGAAAAAAAAAAAAGAAACATCTGTTACGACTTTGAAATATGAATTAAAGAATTATGAAATAATAGCAAAATTGTTAAAAACAATGTCACCTACAGTTACGGATGTGGATAGATATGAAGCGTGGAATAAATATGTATGCCATAAGAACATATTTTAAAAAATATAAATGGTTATCATATAAAAATATAAAAATATAAAAATATAAATGGTTATAAATTATTAATAGAATTATAGTTCGAAAAATTGTTCGTATGCGTGCATGTATGTGTGCGCACGGGCTATAAACAAGTTTGAAATGTTCGTTCTACATATATACGTGGTATACATATTCCCTTATAATATATAATATGTGTAATCTGAGTGATAATATATCCACGTATTACATATGTGTTAGTGTATTTTATCGATAATCTGTCTTTTATTTCCTCTTATCTTATTAACGCATGTATGGGCGCGTATATGCGCCGGGCGAAAGCTATGGTTATATATGGGATTGTTAACAAATAAAAATTAATCTAGGTGTTATTAAAGAAATTTGTTTCACCTTCTAAACTTTTTGATGATTGGTTTACTTTGAATATTTTGCATATCTTTGCATATCATGAACATTTTGTACATTTCTATACATTCAAATTTTCTATGAATATAAAATGATCCGCACTACTATCTACTTCATAGTATACTCTATACGTTTAAAATGCTCCATTAGAAGCTTAAATCTATCAAAATACAGCTCCTAGGGAAATGTGAATTTTCACACGACCACATAATATCGATTTTCTGATTGAAACGTATAGGCAGGTATATACTAGCATAAGCCACCTTCGGCATTTGGCCGTATGGTGCAGCACTAGCTCTGTAACATAGAAAACCATAGGCGTCAGTTCTTCTTATTTCCTCTCTCATATATGTTTACTTTAATGTCACTTATTCAGGCGCTTGATACATTGTCGGAATGAAATTTTAGTAATGTGCAAGTAATTTTGAGTAGATTAATAAAGTATAATAAGATATTAGATTCATGTACATAGTTTCAAGTGACATCAATCTTTATGTCTAGTATATACATGTGTATTGATCTATAAGTCAGTGTTAAAATAACGAATAAATGGCAGAAGAAGGAAAGAAGAAATCTATTAAGAAACCTGTGTTAAAAAATGCTATTCCACAAGAAAAAAAGAAAGTTGATTACATTGAATGCCTCGATGAGAAAGGTATTAAAGTAATAGGGTGAGTTCAAAAAGTAAAATTTATAATCAAGAAACATATAACCTCAACCTAACCTATAAAAATCACCAATAGCGGAATATATATATTTGAAAACAATTTTTTTATTTCAGTGAGGAAGAAAAAAAAGATGAACCTCTAATTATTCCATTACTAGGTTCAAAAACCTGGCATGATAGAATTGTTAATAAAATAGATGCAGACATTTACCTTCCGAAGGCAGATAAGGAAAAGGTAGGAGACGCTAGTGTTAACGAGGCAAAATCAAAGCTATCTAATGGAAAAACATCGCCAATAATATCAATATAGAAAGAAAGAGCCAGTTGAAGATAGTGAAAATAAAGTTGTTACTTTAGAAGAGCAAGCGGCTAAAGAAATCATTGAGGAACTTAAGTCAAAGAATGAACATGAAACTAAAACAAATGATTTAACTTTACCTTTAGTAAAAGATGAATCATTAGGAGGCAAAGAACAGGTACGTTATCAACATATTGATGTGCAATGCGCAGATGTATTACATTTGCATATTATAAATATCGTTTTGTATTTTTCAGTCTACGTTAGAAGATTATGAAAAAATTCCTATTGATGCTTTTGGTGTAGCAATGTTAAGGGGAATGGGATGGCAACCAGGAAAGGGAATTGGTTGAAATGAAAAGTATGAATTTTACTCTGGATTAAATTAATTATATGTATTTAATACATCACTTATTGGAAAGTAAACAGAGAACATCATTTTTTATTTCACAATCGTTTATTCTAACTATTACAGATTAGTAGCAGCTGTCATACCAGAATTACGACCAAAAGGTATGGGTCTTGGAGCAGACAAAGTAGCATTGCAGAAGAAAAATACAGATTCCAAAAAAGAAGAGGAAGAAGTTAAAATCGAGAAAGGAACATTTGTGAAAATTATAGCTGGAAAACAAAGTAATAATTATGGTCATATAGAAGGATTTGATGATGATGCAGGAAGGCTCATAATAAAACTAGCTCTTGGTGGAAATATAATATCTGTAAATGAATTTATGGTACGGCCAGTGACTAAATCAGAATGTTCTAAGAACTCAAAAGTTCAAAGTTAATATGAAGTGTTAGTTTTTCATCAAGGGACTTTTAAGAAAACAAATTTGAATTGACATATACATATAAAGACATAATCGGACATGTAGAAAAACTAATTCAAGAGTACCTGTAAGTGTGTTGTTGCATGCAATTTTTTAAAGGTCCCTTCTATTTTTATATAAAATATGATAAATGTAGAGGTTTTAGCTTTCAGTATTTTATGGGGTTAATTTCAGATACAAAAAAGTATGAGGAATATAAGGACAAGGAATCCAAGGGACTCAAGCAAAAGATGGATAGAAAAAGATCAATGTCCCCTGACCCCGAAGACGGTGAAGATGGTGACAAAAGTAGTAATAAAAGAAAGAAAATCGGAAGTACGATGCAGAATAAGAACAAGTATGATAAAGTGGGGGATAAAAAATCAGAAAGACGAAAAAGGCGCTCCGAATCTAATGATGACAGCGATAGTGATTCTGAAAAGAAGAGACGAAGAGAAAGAAGTAACTCTAATAGTAATGATTCTTATAAATTAAAAAGATTGAAGAAGTCAAAGAAACGTAAGAAGCACGATTGCTCGTCTGAAAGATCAAGTAAGAAACATAAAAAGAAAGGCAAAGAAAGAGAAAAAGTTAGAGATAAGAAACCCAGAGATTATGCAGACAGAAAGAAACACAAAAGACGAGAAAGATCAAGATCTCGATCATTTAGTAGGCAGTAATATTTTCCAGTAACGTATTCGGTCATTTTACTTTCAAGATAAATTGTACAATTTTATTTATACAGATTTTATAATAAAGTGTATTTTTACAAAAGTATATTTCTTTTCTTACCCTTAACTGAAAATTACATTTAATTATAATATGTAATAATGTTTACAATTACATCAAATTTAATGTCCTAAACTTTATCAATAATTATTAAAAATCCCCGCGTATTGTTTACGTAATGTTGATATCGAGTAGTAAAATACATAACCTCAAAGAACATTATGATACTTACGAACATCGCTAAACAAGTAGTGCGAACGATGTCGAGAAAGTATTCACTATGTATAAAGTATTTATAGATAAAAAGTATGGGAAATATATAACCGAGTGTATTTAAATTTTCCAACATTTTAGCATTGCGCTAGGCATTGGTACAACTTCAAGTAAATGAAGTAAAAGCAAAAATGTAGAGCGGGCAGTTTCCTACATTTCCAGCGCGAAAGAGCATAATGCTGATATTATCGCTCTTCCTGAATGCTTTAATTCGCCATATGGAATACGTAATAATTTGTTTCTTTTTCTAATAATTTATTATATGTATAACAACTATATAGAAAAAAGTAAAAGTAGACAAATTACCTTATCGTTTATACTTCCATAAAGATTGTGAATTGACTCGAGAATATAGAATTTCCCCACTTTTATGATTATCGTGATTTTTGTATAAATATATTTTTTAAGATACTAATAATTAGGTACTTATAAACTAGTATTATCAATTATTTTGTATTTATAATTCCACCTATAGTAGTTAAAAATTAAAGTTAGTTAAAATCTAACTTTATGCTTCAAAAAGTACTAGCAAAGTCGTTACGTAACAAGTCACTGGTACTAACCCAAATAGCATGATTGTAATTAAACATTTCTAAATATTCATTTTTCATCTTGAACCTGTAGAAACAATTTATTATATGTACTATTATCTAAGTAATTATATATTTAAGTAAATCGAAATATAAAATTTAGTTATTTTAATAATTTAAAAAATAAAAAATTGACAAACATTTCAACCTAATTTATGGTTGGAACAAAGGACAGTTATTTTTCATTAATTGAAATATTGCAATGCAGAATACTTTCCAAAATACGCCGAGAGTATTCCTGATGGTGAAACGAGCGTTGCTTTATCGATGGCAGCTAGAGAAAACAGCATTTATGTAGTTGGTGGTACGATACCTGAAATAGAGGGCGATAAATTGTACAATACCTGTACTATTTGGGGTCCCGATGGAACTTTGATAGGAAAACACCGGAAGGTAAATAATATACCTCCATGTGGCTTTGAAATTGAAAATATTGGGGTGGAGAAAGTGACTCTATCTAGGAATAATTTAGGAATATACATATGTACATACGTGTACTATAACCAATTCTATAATTTAAAAAATATGTTATAGGTTTATAAAATACGTCTTGATACGAGAAACATATATTTTTGTCGTAATATAATATATAAGATTTGGACAATATATTTGTTTTGTAACATAAATTTTTCACATAGGAAAAAACTTATTTTTTCTTAAAAAATATTCCTTCTCAAATATTATTAAATGATAAAACTTTTTAATAAAAGAAAGTGATAAAAACGCTGTCAGTTATTAAATAAAAAACAATTAAAGTTTAAAAGTTCGTAACATTGATGTTAAATTACAAAAGTTACAGCAATAGAGTTAGCAACTATATTTTTATATTATTAGGTACATCTATTCGACATCGACATTCCCAACAAGATTACTTTTCGAGAGAGTGATTCACTCAGTCCTGGTAATTCCCTAACAATGTTTGATGTGAAGGGCTGGAAAATAGGTATTGGCATTTGCTATGATATCATATTCGAGGAAATGGCACGCATTTATCGGAACAAAGGTACAGTAGCTTAATCGAACAATACTTAACTAGCAGGAAAGTAACTATCTTTCTTAAATATATTCTATATAAAATATAATCAATATAATCTGTAACTCTGTATAAAAAGGAGCTTAATTTAAAAAACCAGTATATTCGCTGAAAATGAAATAAATAAAAGAATTAGAAGCACGACAAGAGGACTGTTCTCGCATATTCATAAATTATGGAATGTGGACTGTGCAGCTACAAAGTTAACTAAAATTCAGTGGTCTCATATTTCCCGTTTCTCTGTGTTAGGTTGCCAAATGCTGATATATCCGGCGGCATTCAATATGACCACTGGACCACTGCACTGGTCATTACTTCAGCGTTCCAGAACGAATGACAATCAATTATACGTCGCCTGTATATCACCGGCTCGTGTTCCTTCAGCAAGTTATGTCGCATGGGGACATACACAGTCGACAAATCCCTGGGGGAAAATCCTTTACGATTTGGAAACTCAGGAAAATATGGTGGTCACCGATATCGGTAATTTCCAGCTTAACGTTAAAAGCGAGAAATCCACGATGTAATTAACTTTGAGTCTCGTTGTTTTATCGATTTTGCCGGCTCCCTCTGTATTTGCTGAATTTATTAGCAAGCATTACTTATTACTTGGTATGTTTTTCTTTTCTCTCAGATTTGAAAGTTGTTGAGGAAGTAAGGGCTCAGATACCTTTTCTCAAAGATACATTTTCTCAAAGACGTACGGATTTGTACGACACTGTCTATAAAAAGGAGTAACTCTACACTGAAACAGAAAATGTTTTCTTATAATATTTCTACTACAATACCGTTTTTTTTTTTTTTTTTTTTTATGAATTATTATTAATTACTTATCATTTGTACTAAATGAATAACTCAATTAAGAAAACCAAAATGTTATAAATGATAATCTTGTGTATCAATATGTAATTGGATATTGTAATAATATTGGAGTGTCTTTGATCAGGGATATGATAAAGAACACGCGAAGACTACATTCTTTTGAACATCTTTAATATCCATCATTTATAACATTAAACATCTTTTTAAATATTTAGATACATTAATACGTAACTCTTTATATATATAAACATTAATTTGAAGTTACAAGCTTAGAGAAATTGGTCGATTAATATTTATAGGTCGGCTGTCTTGATGAAAGTCTTAAAGAAAGCAAAAACATAACAATGTCGCAAATATAATTTATAGTTTAACTTCTTTCTTGTATCTGTCTGCCTTTCACGATGTTTTACCAATTACAATAAGTAATTTCGACTTCTTTGCGCTCCGTTTTAACGCATTCGAGACCGAAAGAAATTCATATCAATCAGTAGGCATAATATATATAACTGTACATAATACATTATAGTATAACATAGTATATAATTTTATATTTTAAAAACACGAGGCATAAAATTTAAGATTGTCATCGATTTAAAATTAAAATATGAAAAGGATATTCGAGAGAGAGAAAAGCACAGTATCATTCTAACAAAACATTCAGATCGTACTGACACCCAGGAATCGTATTACAATAAAATCTCGGTCTCGAATGAATTAACATGAACGATTAACATGAAACACACTTGCGGCTTAAACACCTTCGATATCGAGGAAATTCAAACTTTACAAATAAAAGCAGTCTGTTCCTCTTTCCACCACAGACTCTCATACCATATCCGCTCTTATCCAGGCTTTTACTTGAAATCTCTGTCTATTTACAATTTAAATTTACCCGGACCACTCGTTGAATCGGCAGCCCTTTATAAATATATAATGAACCCAGAACATATACCTGTGCCCCTAGCTGGTATCAGCTCTAGTAACGTTCATACCGGAACTTTCATACGACGCCAATTTGTCACGCGTGAACATCGATTCTTTCAGGGGTCACGGCTTTATGGGATTATATCCTTTAAAGTAATTAAAGTGATACTAATGATACAGAATTTTTTACAAATATTTAATATGTCCATAAAATAGGAAGTTTCGTGCTCTCTTATTTTATATTAATTATAAATTAATAAGTTTTACATTTGTTATCTATAGATATAATAAATTATTGAAATTCCATGAAGACATATTCTGGAACACATTAGAAGATTTTGCTGTAATTTACAACGGATGCTCCGAGTACAAACAGGCAGTAAACGAACAAATAGAAATTCAGGCCATTGTGGTAGTATAGCTCACGTGGGATTTTAAGCTCGAATTGGACTTAAACGTTACGATCGTCGTGAATAATTACGATATATACCCTGTACGACGAGCAGAGAATCTTAAATTATTAACGGCAATTCCTTTGTGCAAAGTGCAATTTTATTAACGGCCTGTAACGAATGAACGGCTCGTTTTGAATAAAGTTTACATTTAGAAAGTAAACACAGAAACACATTTTAAGAAACTAAGATATCGAGTTCTACTTGTAAACATCAAGTGCTCTTCGTTTGAGAAGATTACGAGTCTCTTCTTCGATAACGACATTAATTAAGAAGTTTCGATACCGTTTATGACATTAAGATCTCATTAGTAAAGTTATATCATTAAAATCCTACTGTTCCTAGAGAATATATATAGTTAAAACTTCCAGAGGATCAACAGGTAAAGAAATTGTTGATATTAGCATTGTTAGTGACAACTGACTGTAATCGATATCTGCTGGGTGAAGTTGTGTGTTCTGAGAATCTGTGTTAATGCAAGGATTCTGTTACAAATCATCAACTAAAGAGCCACCGGGCACGTCCGACCGATCGATCGATACCACGAACCTTGAATGAATTAACGCTCAAGGTGGAACGGATTTAATAGATCGAGTGTTAGTGTAATTTGACACTTTGTTTACACTTGCTTTATGCAAACAAAGTTTGATGTTCTGAACTCGATGGTTATAAGATCTTATTGAAACTCCAGTATTTCACCCGCACGGTACGACACTTTGTTGATGATTGTCCTTGTATGTTGTTGATACTCCCCATCAGCCGTTAAATTTTGTTCGTCTATCGTACTTTTCTAGCCAGAGGTTTTCCCTGATGTTTTTCCCTACTGTCTAAGTCATCAGGTTTGCAGCTCGGGGAGGACAGATAATTCGGAATTTCCCAAAGGAAGGAGAGGTGTTATCCGAGCCATAAAGGGACGGTCACTCAAAATGCCGAATAGATTCATTTAAATAATTATGAGAAACAAGTAAGTTTTGTAACCACAAGTTTTCAAATGTTATAGTTTGAATCTGTTCTTATAATTTTAAAAAGACCTTACAGCCAGGATCTCTAAAAAATTCGATGAAAATTCTCATGAAACATCAATTGAAACAATTAAACGCAACAGAGAATGGGTATAATCATATAATTCCTCCCCATTTCAAAATTCATTCATATACATCGATGTTTGTTTTCATATTTGTTTTATGTGTGAAGAATACGTATTTACTGGCATCAAAATATTTTCTGTTTCAATTCCTGGTCATTTTAGATCGAAACTTCCAAATATCGTTGATTAAAAATTTTTTAATTTTTAAAATGAAAGGCACTAATTATAGGACAAAAAGTTGTTTCAATTATTTGAACATTCTGCTTCATTCCTACAATAACATATTTTATTTTAAATTAAAACAAGAATCAATACTATTGTGTATAAGTTTAATGGAGTGACACAGGTGATTTGTAGCTAACACTGTAGCTAACATAGTTTCTGCAATATACCCTTTAATCGAGTAGAAACAAGGGGATTTTAGAAATTTCTATTAACCGACAGTATTGTCAACAAGTTTTAACAATGACTGAAGGTTGCAAAATTAAATATAAAATGATTTATTAATAGCATATGCAGTGTTAAATTTGTAAATAAGCAGTTTATCTTTTAAGAATAACAAAGACACCAGAAAATAAAAATAAAGAATATTCTAATTATATTGCAAACTAACGAATAATGTAAAGAATTTATTTTTGTTATCTATATCACAGATTTTAGGTAAAATATTAATTTACTTATTACTAGGAGATTGAATTTGAAATATAATTATAATTTATAAGGGACACCTTTAAACTAGCAGATATTTGGTAGCAGTTCTCTAGCCTTTGTACAATATAACACAGTTCAGTTTAATTGAGTTTAATCCCTTTGACCAGCTAGTTTCCAATTTCATTTATGGCATAATCTCCTGACAATTTCATACCCTTCAAAAGAAACACGATTTTCTATTATTGTTTTACAATCGCGGAATATGATCAGTGTTTCAATTAAGCTCCACTGTTTTAATTTCCCGTCTACGCACGATGTGGGTACACCGTTTTTTTGTTGTTTTCAGATACAAGTGACGAGAAATTATGAAATGATATTTTAAATTTAAACTGATTTCATTCATTGATTTATTGTAGCGACAATGGTAACTTGTTCAAATAAAGATTTTATAAATAAAATATTTAAGGTCTAAAATAATAAATTAACACATGTGAAAACGTTAAAGCTGTTACCCTTATTCATGGTCTTGTTGGAACGTGTTTAACGAGCGTAACGTAGGCGTGAAAACGAAAACGTTGAGACTCCTGTGGCGTAAAAAGACTGAATTCCTCATAAAAATACAAGAAACGAGAGGAAACGTGCACATAGTTTATTCTCGACCTTGGATACATAAAACCAAAAAAAAAAAAAAAAAAAAAAAAAAAGAAAAAGGAACAAGAATTTTTTTTTTTGGTTATTTAACGAAACTCATTGTATCATTTTTATTACTCTATATAAAACGTAGAATCATATACTGACGAATGTTATTTCGAATTTCTAACTTCAGAACGATAATTACATATTTGAAATTACCAATAAGTGGTAATAGCATTAAAAATATGGAATATTCAACGAGATGAAATATAAGTAAGGTATTTAAAAGAAAAAAGATTGAAACGTTCGATGTAAAACGATGAAATTAAATGATTGGACTTGAAAACTTGATTCGGTTTAATAATTCGATGAAAAAAGTATTCATCCTATGAAAAAAGAATTCATGTTCCTGTCGATATATCAACGACGTGCGCCGTTACTTCCGACTGCTCTGCAATTCAAATGCAATACTCGAATATACATGGCGAAAGAAATGAAAATTGAGCAATTTAAGGGAACGAATTACTCTCGCGTCCACGTAACTTCAAAATGTTTCACGTGTCCGTGTTTGCGAAACGAAATTCGTCGTTGTCCAACTAACACGCTTGCAGATGCTACGTTCACTTTGTTGCATATAGGGCTTAAATATGTGAACAAATAGAACGGAGCAACTATCATTAGCGTAATTTTAACGTGTTAAAGTGAATTAATGCATAAGCTCGTCATCTACGTTCGACCATGATTATGGCAGTGATTATTGTTATATACGAATTTTCGTGCAATATATGCGAAAATTCGTGGTTGTCCAACTAACACGCTTGCAGATGCTACGTTCACTTTGTTGCATATAGGGCTTAAATATATGAACAAATAGAACGGCGCAACTGTCATTAGCGTAATTTTAACGCGTTAAAATAAATTAATACATAATTTCGTCATTTACGTTTAGTCTACGTTTTTTCATCTACGTCATCTACGGCACCTACGCGAATCTTATTGATTACGAACATTGATCGATTACATTAATTGATGAACTTTGGCAGTGTTCGTTGCTATAAATGAAACTTAATAGTTGTTGAAACCGCTCGAAAGTCGTGTTCCTAAATCCTTCCCTCGTCTCGTATCATGTTCATAAATCATTCCCTCGTCTCGTATCGTGTTCATCAAATGGAAAAGGAAATTGTGTTTTAATGAAATTGCTTGCTACTATCAATCTTACTGTGTCACTCGCATAGGAGAAGAAAGTGAGGAAGGAGAAAAAAATTAAGGTAAGGTCATCAATGAGCAAAATGTTTAATGTAATTAAAACTGTAATTAAAATTGAGTCCGCTGCAAACCTCATGACATTTAAAATTCCATACGTATATTGTTATACGTAACATTACGTTAGATTAGACGTTTGCTGTGTGATTTGTATAAGTGTTTTGTATAAGAGAGAAAATAAAAGGTGTGATAACCAATCCGAGTGGATCAGCTTGATTATCAACCCCAACCTATAGAAAATAACAGGTACCCCGCTGTGGGTAGCCACCAACATGCTAATTTAACTTTTTTTTTCTTTTTATTTATTTATTGAAATTCACAATTTGTCCAATTTGGACATTTAATAATAATAATTTAATAATAATAAATATTATTAATAATTTTATCAATTTTTTATATTTCCATCCTTCATACAAGTGACAATAAATCATAAAAGTTTCATAGAAATCACAAAGATTAGGGGATAAGTATACCACTATCTAATATATTTTTATATATGTATATGTATGTATATTCCCAAATTACATGATAGAATATGAATAATATTGAACAAAATATAATCAACTACAGTACCATGGAAATACAACAGATTACAATTTTCTACCTGTCACCGATTCATCGTCATCTCCTTTCATTCTTTTGACATATGTAAAAACAAATTAACCCGTCTGATATAATCATACCTCGCTCTTTGAATACAAAAATCTATTCAAATGAAATAAAGGGGAAGAAAATAAGAATAAATATAATTACTCAGGTATAATCTTCTCGAGGTATAATTATTCAGTTACAAATGATTCTTTGTTAACAGACTACATTGTACACTACTTCTACACTACTTTTACTTTTTACACTACACTACTTTTCCCGATGGCTGAAGCTAATCGTCGACGTTTATAAGGTACGAATTTCGTCAACGGCGCCATCGGAATCTTTATTTTTAATTAAAAAAAGAAATTAAAATACTACAATTACCATCACTAAGGTCAGCGTCCACAATACACTATGTTTTTCAAGTTTATGTGAACCATCGACAATAACCACATCAGATCCGGACCAATGCTCAGTGCCAACCTTATCCAGGCATTGGAACTGGCAACATCGGCGTCCAACGCGGAATCTCTTGCAGCTCTGTAATAAAAAGAAATCGATTAATTGTACGGATCAATCGTCACTAGACTACTCGAAAATCCAGGTCATTCAAAGAATGAAAGAAGAAAGAATTGCTCCAATTCCACCATTGCTTTTGCAAAACTAGTATTTGAGAACCATTGGTCAAATATATTATAACACTAAACGTACATTTCGGGAAGAATAATTTGTGCTATGAAACAGAATACGATAAAGTTCAAAGGTTACATCGATTTTCAAAATTTTTATTCAAATATTTATATTTATAGTACGCCATTAGCAAAGAAGACATGTTTGCGTGCGTTATCGATTTTACGCTTTTGCCACGCAAACATGGAAATTGCGATTCAAAATTGAATTTGCACTGGAAACGGTTGACGTTACGACATCAATAACATATTTCAAAAACACTGACGATATCATACGGAATCAGAGAGATTCTATGAGAAGTTAAACGCATAATCATCCTATTGTAAATAACAGGAACAGAAAGTACACAAGGAATAATACAGAATCATCCTATCATCCTATCCTATTATACAGGATTGCTTTGATTCGAGCTCAAACATAGGGAAATCTGAAAGAATTTTTCGCAGAATTTCCTTCCCCTTTGAATTGGGTTTTATACAGAACGACTTTAACCTTTTCAAGGAAATACCTATAGAGTGTGACGATCTATGATTTTAAATAGAGAGGTATATCTGAAAAGAGGTGGATGTAAAACGTAGCATATAAAACGTAGATCAAATCTTTATTCAAGGATTTTTTCTCTTCGCAGAGAATCAGGTTTTCAAGAACGATCGAATATGTATGCACTTGATTTACACGTGAAGTTGTCATTAAAAATATTGTTGCGTTTAAAAAGATAAATATTGATTTAAATTTAATGAAATTGTTAGTCCAATTGTTTAAAGCTTAAAGATATGTAGGTGTCACATTTATATAATGAAAACCTGGGAGCGGCATTAATTAACAAACCTAGTCACGCGCACACGTACTTTAAAACCATGCTTGAAAATCGATATACCCTGAAACAATGCATCGTTCTGCGCTTCCAATTTATTTTCGCACGAAGAATCAGTCCATTCATCGTTGCCGTCACCATCGCTACTGTAATCTATATTACTCGAATAAATTCTATATCTTGATTGGAAAATCGCATATTTTAACGAACTTTCTGTGTGTGTGTGTTTTTTTTTTATGATTTTAATTGGCAATTTCCGAAATTGAACTATAGCTTGAGAATAAACCGATAATATTTGAGGGTATATATACATACATCATGTTTTTGATGGGTTTTGTAGTAAAATAATTGTAGAAAAAGCAAACTTTTTAAGAAAAAATTACCATATTCGAGTAATAAATTATAGAAAATTACCAATGTAAATTAAAACTTAAAAAGAAGAATCTATTACACGTAATAAAGAGAAGGACTTGTTCTCGAACGGCAATTCAACAAATACAGTCGTTGCAGAAACATAGTTTTACAAGGGAGAAGAATCTCTCTAGGAACTCGACGATGTCACGTCAAGCGAAAATTCAATAAAGTGATTACTAACCGTATTACCAGCGGCAATCGTGTTACGGCAATTCGTAAATAAGTTAGTCGTTTATTTGGAGAAACGTCGCTGGCAATATCGTCACATTTTAATTACGTCAGCGCTATCAACTGGTCTTGGAAGAAAGTTTTCCATTATGTACTTTTGCCCACGGCGTCGTTCCAACAAATGAATCCGAGTTTTGAATCGCTTTCTCTTATATCACGAATTTGTAACGGTGTTTCTTCAAACTTTAAACGATTGTAATGAATGCCTTTGCGTACAAAGACTGATACCTGGTTCGACTAGAAGCTTCAGCTAATTAGTGCCCCAGTTAATTTGGATGTTCACTACCACGCCACCTAAGAAGTGGCTTCGTGTCCGAGCGGATTTCCCCCAGGCAAAAAAAAAAGAAAAAGAAAAAGGAAAAAAAGAAAAAGAGAAAGAAGAAGAAAAAGAAAAAGAAAAAAAATAGTTAATTTGGATGTTATAAAATATTATATAACCAAGAACTTATCTTTTACTTGGTAGTCGCATAAGAGAAGACCGAGCCATTGAATCGCTCAAATAGATTAGCTGATTCGCTTAACGTATTTTTACTTCCGATGACGTAAACAAGAGCAGAAAGTACACAAGTAATAATACAGAAATGTCAAATGTACAGAGGCATAGATTTCGTTAAATCATTAGCACGTAACATTTCCTTATAATTCTATTTGTGTATAGCAAAATAGCTTGTGTGCTTTCATGAATTATAATTGATATTTAGAAGCTTTCATGTAGGTAGATATATAACTCGTGTTAATTAGTAATTTAACAATACATCATGACAACATATCATTTTCGTTTCTTCGTTTATCTCGTTATGCGCGTAAACGAATGTGTAAATAAAGACATTTAATCAACGATAACATGTAGTGGCAAGCATGATAATTATCGACAAAGGAGAATATTGGTGAAATGATTGTGGTGATTTCACTCGGTGTATCGGTAAATAAACTTTGATAGACATTGCCGGTGAATTCGCTGCCGGTGAAATCGTGTCGATGAAATAATTGTCAGTGATTTAAAGATAACCCAATTTATTGATCTCCCCTTCATAGAGTTGTACGTCTCTCTATAAAACATTTAGCTTAGTCACACTAAACTGGACTGGACTGCAAGTAAGAAGATTGAAATGCAAAATTCACGTGTGAGATGGAAAGTTCGATAAGGCGATTATGTATATTAACCCGAAAGAAAGCTCATGGCTTTGCAACGCGTTACACGCAACACGGAATTTCCCTCGCTGAAATAATCCTATTACAACGATACGATTTTCCTTAACAGATCTCGCAATGTAATTCTCCCTCTGCAACTTTTTATTAGGTTTGAAACACGAGAGTTTCGAAGCTCTGCAAAGTCTCGCGAATCTAGAAGTCGAGTTTCAACGTATTTTCGCTTCTTATTTTATAGCTGTTAATAGTTATTATCTCACTCTGCACGTACATCAAACGTGTACTTATGTAAATCCAAAGGAAACGGAAACAACCGAGAATAATTGAGGATAATTCGAATACGTACCGATTAGTAAAGTGTTTGGCAAAGAAAAAAAAAAAGGAAAATTGTATCGGAGAAATAGGGGAAAAACGGTGGCGTACATCAAGCAATCTTTATGGCTGTAATACATTTGTTATTCATTTATGTTCATTTTCCATCGCGTAACAGACGTTGAAATAACTGGCAGAACGAGCATATAAATCTTGTATCGCTCGACCTGACTTCTCCCGATGGAAAAATATTCACCAGCCAGGGATCGTGCATCGCTAATTACTCCGTTCTACTTTTCAACCGCGTTTCCATCCATACAGAAAAGCAAGAAGGCAAACCCTATCGCACAGTCGTGAAGAGATGCAAAAGCAAGAAACCAACCAACGACATGCCGATCGACATGGTGGAAGCAGTCCTACAGAGGGGCTATTCACCATGGGACACGGACCCTCCCATTACGAGGGCCGCGAAAAGGCAGAGACCGAAGAAGAAGAAGACATCAGCTTCAGCGTCGTCATCGGCGAAGGCGATGTCGTCGATGCCGCCGGAAGAATGAACACCAAGAAGGCTGCAGGAGTCGATGGAAGACTCCTGGACTGCTGGAAGCAGGAGCTGGTAGCAAGCTGGAACCAGACTGCTGGAAGACGGCCAGAGTAATACTGCTAAGGAAGCCGGGAAAGGATCCCAGTCTCCCTAACGCGTACCGGCCGATAAGCATACTCCCAGCCATGAGCAAGGTCTGGGAAAAATGCTTTAAGAAGATCATCGAGAGATGCATCGGAACGGACCCGTTCCATCGGAGGCAGTATGGGTTCAGAAAGAAGAATTAGCTTAGCGAATACCGATAAGAACAGGAAGAAGCTGAAACGGGCACAACGAACGGCCCTCTGCATAACAACGACGGCATACGGTACCGTCTCCCACGCGGCACTTTGCGTGTTCATCGGGATTCTCCCGATTTACATAAAGATAAAGGCGCTCGGAGAGACTTACAAGAGGAACAAGATCCATAAGCCCAGGATCGGTGCGGATGACGGTAGCGAGCTGAAGGAGGAAATGGAGGCGATTCGCAGGAAGGCCCAGGAGGAGTGGCAGAAGGAGTGGAAAAACCACAAAAAGGAGAATGTCACAAGGAAATTAATACCGAGTGCGCTGCTATTTACCAAAAAGAAGATGGACATCGATCATTACACCATGCAGCTGTTAACCGGGCATGGGAGCTTCGGTGTCTATAGGAAGAGGATTGGCACGAACAGCGACAGCAATTGTCTCGACTGTGGAGACCCTAACGACGATGCAGAGCACGCCCTCTTCGCGTGCCCGAAGTGGACGGACAGAAGGATCGAGCTGGAGAACGCTCTTGGCGAGAAGATAGACGTGGACAACCTGATCGCCACGGTGACCGCCAAGAACGAGAGCTGGGATAAATTCAGGCAATTCTGCAAGACCGTCATGTCTCACAGGAGGGTAACAGCGGAGGCCTGGGAGGAAGCAAGGAGGAGAACAAGAGCAACAACAACTACGCGGAGCAGTGAAGGCAAGAATACAAAACAACGAAAAACCGCAGAAGGAGATCAGCCCAGTATTCTGAACTAGCTGAGAAGATGACGAGAGCAATACAGAATATACAGAATAACTGCCCGAAGAAGAAGATACAACGGGGCATGAAAGGACAACCCTGATGACTGCCGACAGGTTTTACCGGGGTTGTCTGTCCTCAAAGCAAAGGAAAAAGGAGGAGGGGTTTTTAGTGGGTATGGCAACAACATCCGCCCGAGTCCCACATAACCCAGTGATCCGCATCACTGGGTATGCGTAACAGCATTTGCCCCTCCTCACGCAAAAGAAAAAAAAAAAACAAAAAAGAAAAAAATAATAAACTATACACTCTATCAATTTTAAGTTGATAATTTCGTTATTATATAATTTTTCTTAGTCTAAACTGAATCCAGGAAGAAGAACTTTCATCCAATTACATACTTCATTAATTCATGAATTATATTCGTTACCGTACGTACAAAAAGAAAGTTGACTGATATAAAAATTCAAAGGATAGAACTTCTAAGCTCGCGATTGGAAACAGATTCAGTTCAATGGTTTAATTTGCCATTTAATTGAATTCTCTGGCAATTTCAGCGAACTGTGGGCTTTAAAAGTGTCCCGCATTCAAACGCAAGACTTCTCCTCCACCTTTCCCTTTCTTTCAATTCCAACCTCAAGTAATTGACCTATTAATTCGACGATATATTTACATGCTTGCAAGGGATTCAAACAACTTCGTTGCGTTAAATTCGCAATTATAACCAACACGAATGTCTCAATCAATGTGCAGCTCGAAACAAATAAAAGACAATTAACTTTTCAATATAACGATTGATATGTTTGATGAAGAGAAATGTATGAATTTTTAAAAACGTCTCCTAGTACATTTAGCATTTTTATAATAAAAACTTAGAACACACACGCACACATATACTATTCCATGAAATGATTTACACAGCTATGAGTCTAATCCTATCATATTATAAAGGGATGAACGAACTTTTCCTAATAAATATAACTTTATACAAAATCTTGTTTAAAAAAATTAGTTTTTTATTCTCATTAAATTAATTTAATATCAGAATATATAATTTTAGTCGTTATCAAAATTTTATGTCAAATGCGTTCATAGATACATATATAAATAAATGTCTAATCCTATGTATTTATTTCAACTGAAATCTTAACTTAAATATTTATTAACAATATTCTGACGAATATGCAATGAAAGATAAAAACAACTTTATTTTTCTTATAGAATGTCTCATGCTTCTTACTCATTTTATGTTTCTCGTTGTCAGTGCGTAACTACTTATCAGCCGCATGAATGCTAAGTTTTACTACTGAGAAACGAAGAGACATATAGATGCAAATATACGCTACCTCGCGTGAAAAAACATCAGATACATTAATCAGAAGGAATATCCGATACATATAAAATTCATGGCGTAGTTATTTATACATACGGAATATTTCTTTCTGTATGAAATATTCTTTCTTCTGAATTCTTATTATAAATGTATGTCCATTTCCTACCTTAAAATGTCTCTCCTTTGAAAAACTCCATTTAAATATAACGATTAACAAAATATTACCAATAAAAATATTAAAACGAGATGCTGAAAGAACCTTTTAATGAAGTACAAATGATTATTTCAACTTTTATTCTGTTAAATTTGAATTGAATCGTTTATAAACCGAACAGGTGTATAAAATTTTATTGCGTAAAAATTGTGAAGCTGAAAATTAGGAACGAATAACGAATGAGTAACCTAGTTTCATTAAAAGGTACGTGTACGCCGATCCGCGTAACAACTTCGACACTCCAATGATTATAAAGCATGTATCCTTCAGAGATTTTTTGCGCGAACGCAAGATACCTTTTACACGTGCAACTGAATAAGTGGAACGTGATTTTCAATATTTCTTCTTGTAGAACTTGTAACAACGTAACTGTTTCACGAATATTTTCCCTGACACTTTTACAACGATGCGTAGAAATCTCCTTTTCTAATTAATAATTTCAGCGTTTCTCTGAACAGTTTCGTTGCGATTAAAAAATATACAAAGCTTACGACGTGCTTGTTTAAAAATATTTATATGGAACAAGATTTCGAATTTGTCACATCAATCGCGATCTCAGCAGGTGTAAATTAATTCGTTCTAATGAACGATTAAATTAAACGGCTCGTGACAAAAATTATCCCTGTCCATGTTTGTCTTTCTAAAACTAATTCAAGGCGAGTTAAATGAATCGCTGTGTACCCTATTCGCGCAGCATGTGTTTTAACGACCAGCATGCAAGCGTTAACGGTGTACTTTAGTTTCTCATGGTTGTGTTAAGCTGGTTGCTCTTAGAATGAGCATATACTTACCAAAGGAGGTGAACAGAAGATAGCCTGGCACCATTTTGGCTCCGAATGGTAACAGAAGCATTGAGTGCAAATCGAAGGTCCCGGCACATACATCATTCCATACGAGACAACTTTTCCTTCGAAATCAGTACAGTTTCCTCTTAAAGACACTGAAAACAATTAGCAGCGTCAATATCTTTGCCACTCGACAATCGTACGCGCAGTTACGCTAACCGTTTTAACGCCACGCAACGTGATCGCTCTATTCGCGTACCGTGGTAAATTGTGCCACGATGTATGGTCACGATCATTAATTCGCAACGCGCTCAAGCGTGCTCGTCGCGAGTCATGTCAGAGTTTCCTCTCGTAATTACTTGTTTTTCAAATGATCATAAACCAAATAAAAAAAAAAACACCAATATAAAAAATTACCTCTTGAATCGGAAAACCAAATCCTGCATTATAGAATGTTATCACGCAAACGAAACGCAGAGCATAAATATTTCGCAAACTTTTGAGTGTTTGTTGTAACGCTTCCAGTATAACCGATGAAATGAAGCGCGAGCACGTCGAACGGTATATTTCGATGAAAAAAACAGGATGAAAAAGGGCAGCGCGATCGCGTCGATCGGTACTCCTCGCAAATAAATAAACGAAGCGCTAGCGCGCTGCATAGCACAAACCGATACGGAGTCTTGAAACATCCGACACTAAAACGGTTAATAACATTACTCAAACGACCGTACCAGGAAATTTTTGTTCAACGGATCCGCATTGCGGCTATCACGATGCTTCTTCGTTGCATCGATGCTTCATCGATGAGATTAAAGCACCGTTGAAATAGGTTATTCGATTTCTTACATGGGGAAAAAGTTTTTATATCGTGTTTGCTGTTTTACTTCGCAAGTGTGCTTTACAGTATACGTTAGAACTCCAAGTCGAGCTATCCGAGTTAAAGTCTCTTGAAACTTAAAACGGCACTTAAAGGATATAGGTATAATAGAAGGTTCGTTTAAAATTCAAAAGTGTATATACGTACATATACATTTGAATAAAAATAGCGGATAATCTCAAGTAAAAAAGTAGGTTGGTGTTAGTAAAATGGTTTCAAAATACTTGTCAAAAGTCAAACGACTTGACTAATTAAGAATGGATGTAAGAGATTGAAAGCAAAGGGCATCTAAGAGTATCAATTAAGTAACAAACTCACGGTGACAAAGAGGTTTTCACTCGCTCGAATTCAAATAAATCGGTTAATTTGAGCGAAACTTTAGGTGCACGAGAAGCGACACGCGTCCTCAAGGACTACGAAGGTTCTACTCGAACGAATGAAAACTTTTCTCTGGCCCGGTGTGTATACACAAGACGTGCGAATTTAAAGTGCAGATTGTATTAATTGAAATAATTGGTTGGTTTGATCAAATTAATCGTTTTAAGCTGAAATGACGAAGGTCATCCAAGTAATTGATGTCCACTGTAATTATTTGTTAATCGAGCGTGGAATCGGAACGATTCGACCTCGTTCCAACGCGAATCGTTACTAAGGCAGAGACGGCAATTAATAATTGTCGCGTCATTTGTTCGATCGTGTTCACAAATTCAAATACGGCTGAGTGGCGGAAACCATTTATAACACGTCCCGTACCGCGTAGGTCGTATACATATCTCAGGATGAATTTTTCGTACTTCGCCGCATATATTCTCCATGTTAGACATACCATAAAATATTTCGTGCAATCGCGTATTCCTGTCTAATGTCAGGAATTCTCTTTCCATAGGTCTGCGTTTTCCATATTATCTATTTTGCTTATCAGTAAACATTCTTACAATTTGTGATTAATACTGTACGTACAAGAACGTTAAGTTTTTGACGTTGTAATATTTCACATGAAATAATAATGGCTGTATATCGACTAACTTATTAATTAATTAAATTCGTGTATATCAAGTTTCCTATCATTTAATACTTTCGTGTAACTACAGAGATTTGATACTATCAAATGAAATATAAAACTTGGTAAAAAAACGCGCTTCGTTAGGAAATGAGGGTAATGATGCAAATATTTTTTGTAGCCATTATATAGAATTTCGATGGTATAATTAATCAGTATCAACTTACCAGCCCCTGACGGGAAGACAAAAATAACCTGCAAGCAGATGAGATTTGCAAGTATTTTCGAGTACAGGTCCTTCATGGTTGTAAAAGATCAGGGGATGTTGTCGCTCTAGAATAGGAGAAAATCAGCTGTTTCAATAACTGCTGTGTTGGCACTGGAGTGCGTAGACCAGAAATATCTGCGACAAAAATCAGAATACATTTGTTTTCACATGATTCGATCAATTTTGTGTAGAACTAAGCTGATTGAACCTAACACGGGATAATTGTCCAACTTACGACCTTAACAAGCCCGCTTGATTCTCTATAAGTGCTTGAAATTGATGCTTGTATTCTTTCCAGATTAACAAGCTTTGCCTCCGCCCCTCCCTCCCTCTCTATTTCCTAAGATCGAGTTAGACTGCCACAACATATTATCTTTCTTCTTTTCTTTTCTTTTCTTTCGATCTTTTAAAGCCTTAAATCGCTGGTTATTATAGTGTATACATTCAATTACCCTGTAAGTCGTAAGTACATGTTTTACGTTATTTTTCATTTTCCAGCTAAATTCCACAAAAACAAGAAATATACTTCCAACGTGTTTTCACATGTCTCTAGCAAAGATCTCAAAAACAAGTTGCGGCCCAATTTAAAACGACAAATAGCACCGTGTGTCTCGTTGTGGCAACGCACGCTTCGTCAGCTTTTTAAAAGCGCTCTCTGTCTGCTTTTTTCTCTCTTCACCGCCTATTCGTTTTTTTCTTAACGAGTGAAACCGTTTTTACGAGGACGGGAGCACAGAAATGACGTACTGGCAATTCTGTTTCGTGATGACACAAGCAGCCCGGTTTCAGTGAATTAATCCTGGCCCCAAGCTTCCAATTAATCTCTCCCTTCCTTTCCTTTATTTTTCCCTTCTATATCGAGTTTCAGGTTTTCTAAATTTCCATTACAATCAACTATGGCTTTTCTCTATTTTACATGTTAGCCGATGATTCCTGGCAAAAGCATCGGCTGTAAAAATATTTGGAGTTGCAACAGCAACAAGTGTGTTTTCTCAAACAGAAAATATTGGAAGCGTACTCGTTGGCAAAACAGTTCACGGATAGTTCGTCCTGCTCGTTATTTGTTTCAATACCGTTAGCAAATAAATTCATGAAACATAGTGTATCGCATAAATTGAAAATAAAAGCTTTGCGTATACTTGGTAGTTGAACTTTGACTATTATACGTATGTTATATATGTAGTATCGTGGACAGAAGGCCTAAGATATCTGCCGAACCATAAACAATGCCGCGAGAGCCGCGGCATCGTCGGGTACATCAATGTGTCGTCGGTTCTTTTTAAGTGGATAGTTTCGTGGAAAGGGCCTGCGTGACTCTGGCCACGGGCGTTTCGGGACACGTGTCCGATAGGACGGGAAAAGACAAAGAGACGCTAAAGGCAGTGTTAGTTGAGCAGCCGGAGAAGACGGATGCAAAAGGTGTGCAGAGTGTGACTTGAGAAGCGAGAGCGAGCGAGTGTAGAAGCCGAAGAGTGTGAATCGGGAAGTCGGAAGCCGTCTATGAGAATAAGACGTACGACAGCATTGTAATCATTTCGTTGCTTCGAATATTATTTATTAAATCAAAACATCATTACTTGTCCTTTCCTCTAAGACCCATTAAGATACTACATATATATATAGAAGATTGCTTAGAATTTGGAGCTTAATAACATATGTCAAAATCATTGACATTAAAGAAGGTGAACCTTACTTACCAAATTTCCTTCCGTCAAATGATACATAAAAATTGAAAAAAATAATATACATAGTTTTGACTTTCTTCCGCATTATAATTTGAATCACTCGATTTATTCGACTAAAGATAATCAAGCAATAACCTCACTTTACACGTATTCTCATCACGTGAAATAGATCACATCAGGGATTTTCAAAAGTCGATGGAATATTAATAGCGATTAATTATTTATGGATGTATTCTGCACGGTTAAAGCAATCGCCTAGTGAATTATCGAGTTCCAGGAATATGAACGGTAAACAGGATTGCAGCTATAAATGACTCTCTAACGTGTATATTAGAGATGAATTTGATCATTTATCCTCATAATATGAAATACTCTTTCAAGTGGAAATCATAATTAACAATTTCTGGCAGCGAAAAGTAAATAAATCGATACGTTTAAATCAATATTAGAATTTCTTAATATTTTTATCAAATATTTTTATCAAATATTTTAACATCGTAGAAGTGTCGTTGTAGAGAAACATTAGGTTGTTCCAAAAGTTTCTTTCGTTTTATAAAGAAATGATAGATGTACGATATTTTTTCTGTATCTATCATTTCTTTATAAAACGAAAGAAAATTTTGCGACAATCTAATAGAAATTTAGCTTTAACACAATATAAAAATGGATTGTTATGCCCCTAGGAGATAAGAACAATATGATTAATATTAATAATGAATACGTTAACGTAACGTAAAGCAGCTTTTGCAGAAGGCTATTAAGGCTATTGCTGAAAATGTTTACTAAAGAATGATAACATGAATTTTCTTAAGTACCCCATTTGATACTTAATCTACTTTGTAAATACTGTACGTCCTAACTTTGAAAGAATGCAATTTTAGCCAGAATGTTTCAAATTACCTAGCCGTATTGTTTCCATGTAATATAATTTATATTTACATTATCTCGCGTAATTCTTTCCACTTTATTGACTTCTAAACGTTAATGTAATATAATTTTTATAATATAATTTTAATCGAAGTTATTTAAAATTTGTAGTATCTCATCCCTACTAGAATAATATTAACAAATGTGCAGAGCTCAAGTCGAATAACACCGGCTCAGATAAATGATCATCAAACTTACTTTTGTTATCGTCGATGTCAGTGATTTTAAACCAGCCAACGTCCATGGCAATCAATATTATTTAGCCGGTCTTAACGCAATGTAAAAAGCAAAAAAAAAAAAAAAAGAAAAAAAGAGGAAGGAAGGAACAGGGAAGCAAAGAGATAAAACGAATTTTTCATTTTCTCGAAACTAGATCGAGTTTCAAGCTGCTCGTAAAAGAGTCTGTAGCCAATCCGACTAAATTCGACGAACCGCGCTTCAAAATTCCCAGAGAACTGTGATAACCATCGAAATCTGTACAATTTGTCGATTCATCGCTTGATTAAAAAATGGAACAAAATGAGGCTGATCAGCCGGCCTTTGAACTTCTAATGATCCCTATCGTTATACCCTAGGTTGAATGCTACGATATAAGCCGAGACAGCTATAAGTAGGGTTCAAGTGATTGCCGCCATCTATTATTCACGCGTTACACATTCGCCAGACGGACGCGTCTAACGGTTGACATTGTTTTCTACCCTCAGTTCCAACGCAATTACGTTGCTACGTGCAATCAAGTCTCGAGTGAAGCTAATGATAAGTTGTTGTTCGATCCTACACAATTACTAAAATTATTCAAATTAAACTAATTTAGTCTAAAAAAACAAGTAATTTCGTTATATATTTCCTTTCATAATAAGCCATGGTTGGAATATAGTAGCTGACGAAAATATTCGTATATTTGTAGAAACATTTTAGGGCTGTATTATGCATAACGGCACTATAGAATTAATACTGTAACAGAATTCTACTATCATGGTTATGCTGGTAATATTCGAAACAAATCTGAAAATCTATGTAGATGTTGTAAGATATTCAGTACGAGTACTGTGCATTACTGGTATGTACATAATCACGACGAGATAAGGAAGGTACTGTTCTCTATTGCTCGTCGCTACCCGTTGCTAGTAGCAACGTACTATGCATATATATCTCGTAAAGATTTTAAATGTAGCCAACGAGACCATTTTTAATATTTGACTATCGTGACCCATTACAGTTTCATCACTTTCAATTAATTGAACACGACCCGCACCTTAAGACTAAAATACACAATATAAGTATGGCACAGAAAATCTTTTAAAATTTACGGACGACTATTTATGGTATTTAAAGGCAGCAAAGATAATAATTAGCTGCAGATTTGCCTCGAATCGTAGCATACAATATGGAATCTGATTATTAAAAATTACTGTGGAAATACAGTGGATTTCCATAAGATATTCGTGCTTGTGGGATTTTGGAAATAAATTCTTAACCCAAATGGACGACCTCGATACTCGAGAAATTTTGTGAAGCTGACGTCAATGGCGATATGTACTGTTGTTGTGCTATCATTTCATAGTAAGCTGTATTGATTGCACTTCTATTCACGGAATTGATTTATTCCACACAAAAGTTGACAACAATAATCGAAAAAAGAAAAATATATTACCACCTTTCACATCAGCATACACAAGCACATAGGATTTCACACGAATATACACACTTGTAAATTCGACGAAACGATCAAATTTAATTATTTTTCGATTTTTCGGGCATCAAGTACTACATCAAACGTTACACATCAAACGTTAAAATACGGCGAGCATACAAAATGTACAAACCACTCTAAATTAATTAACTTTGAACGTTATTGATTAATTTAAAAAAACCACTGTTGCGTTGAGTTTTACATTTTAAAAAGTTGTTATCCGTTTTTGCTTTGTTTAAAACTAAAAACAGGACTCATTGTAAGTTCATTGTAAGTCGTAAATATCCCTTTTATTTATTTAAACAAACAGATATTTAAACAAACAATTTATAAATATGTAATTTATTTACGTATATTTGTAATATCTGTTTTATAAATTTGTACAACCATTTATCCATTTATCTATTTTATTTGCATATAATTTTTATAGACTTTTTTTTTTCTTTTTTAAGAACGAAAAATTGTGAATTGTTATTTTAAGACATGTCAGGCTGAAGCGATACGCGATATATATTTCTATTCGGATTTCACCGTCGTCGTAACCGATGCTATTGGAAACGTTTCACAATAGACGTCTTAGAAGCGCTTGCAATGTCCGTCATGTGTAAGGCTCTACCACTGAATCGCGGCTGCCATTTAGTGATTAAGGTCGATCACTTAGAGACGTTAATCCGCCATAATGGTGAGCAATACATCGAAGCCATTATTGAAAGCATAGTTACGCTTTAATTTCATCGATCTTATTCACAAATAGAAGTGTACAAATTATAGGATTTCCAAATATTTAGTTTAGTTAAAAGGAGATATGAAAATGACAGGTATATTCAAAGGATAAAACAGAACCGTACGATTGTAAAGTTTCAAATCATTATAACTATTTAAATTTGAAAAATCCTACTATATTTATACAATATATTTTTATTAAGAATGGAAGAAATTTCGAAAAATCCGCCAACACTTTTTACTGTCGTCTTGAAGCACACCATATGTTAAGCTTCTTCGTCGTTACAAATTTTATCGCGGATGTAACGAACGTTTCGAACATGTAGCACGCACGCGTCAACGCCTACATTTGGATTTTAAATATATGTTTTATGCATTAAATGTATTTGTACTTTCTTGCGCAATTTCTTTTAATTTGTTACGATATGGAGGGTTTAATTACGTTTAAGATATCTATCTGAATCCTTTAAATTCAAAGTTCTTTAAAAAATTACGTTACGTAAAATAATCGTTTTTCCACCTTATTGTATCATAAAATAGTTACTTAAATTCATATTACTTAAAGAATCTTCCTACAGAAAGAATAAAAATGAATAAAATCCTATATGTTAAATTTTACGTGGTTGATGGAATACATAGCGATGACGAGAACTAACTACAGACAACAAGAAACTATTAGCGAAGGCAACTGGTGACTATGAATGTCGTCTCTATAATATGTGACGACTAAGGAGAACAACTACCAACTACGGATAACAAGTAACAACCAACTGTCTCGTTTCTAAGAGGCAACTAACTTGCAATTATCCTCCTTTGATGGTTTCTGTAGCGTGATATACGTCTTGAACGTAGTTAAAGAATATGGTCGCTGCTGAATGGCGATTTGACAGCAAGGCGATCCCGCCAGTTCAAAGCTTGACATTGCAAGCTACCGAAAACCATTAATCTTGTTATCGAATATCTAGCTTTCAGAAGAACCCTTGTGATATGATATGACGTCATGACATTTTTATGACGAAGATGAACAAACACCGACCTCTAACGAAACAAATTTTTATTAAGTGCCGTATGTGAGTTGCAGGCCGGCCAACCAAGGAAATTTATCGAATGTATAAAGTAAACTATATATACGAATATATTGGATATATCATAAAATGCCCGCGTTATATCGTCCAACAGCATAAAGAAAGCTAAATTTAAGGAATTGAAAAATTGAAATACCAATTATAAGAGAGTTAATTAAATTCAAACCTATCGATGGTCTCATAAATTTCCTGGAAATTGATATCTTTCGAGTTCTAAATTCTCCTTAGAAAGTATCATAGAGAAAATATGAAACTTGAAAAGTACATCACGCTGATGCCTCGATAAATCGTCGTGTCGATAAATCCATGTGTCCGAGCGATGAATTTTCCCCAAACAACAAAAAACTGAAGGGAAATCTTCTTTGAAGGACGTGACAAGGTAGGGGAAGCGGGAACGATGATCGCGCGATAAACTGATGGTGTACGTATAGAACGAGTGTTGCGAGAGAATTATCGAGAAACAAAAAAAGAAAAAATAATCGTTGACCGGCGCGACTATACGCTGTCGACGGGCAAACAGCGACTGAGACTAACTGAAACGAACTCTGTCACAGTATGAGCACGGGCTGCGTTCGCGGGTCGATCGAACACGTTCTGCGCCTCTCCTCGGCACCGGCGTCAAATCCACCCCCGATGGCTGCAACGCACTGGTGCACTTGGTGGTCCTTCCTTTTTCGTGTGATATTATACCAGCATCTGTGATGCCATTTCAAAGACCGCAATCAAATCATTAAATGGCAGATTAAAGCGACGCGATAATATTACCCCAATATTCGTCCGTAAATGTTACCGTATAGATGTTTAATTAAGCATTATTATGCTTCGAATAATTTACTATCACATGAATCGTTCCACAAGAAAACATATGTTTCACTTTTCCCCGTAGTATGATTGTAATTTATAACAAATATTTATAATTTATAATTTAAAATATTTATAACTCACTGAAAGTATCTTCTTGTCACGATTATAGCCGTAAAATGTCAAATTAAAAGTACCAAATTAAAAACATATGGTATCCCGAAACCAAACGTACGACATGGCGAATCACGATGATACGATAAAAATTGATCTATGTCTTGATTTATTCAAACAGAACGAACTTACTCGAACTTTTCCAGAATAAACGATTTATTCGATAATATCCGTCACCAGCTTCTCTTCCTTCAACGGTAACAACTGACACCGAAAGCTCGAGAGACCCGAACGGTGAGACGTACCCAGAAGCAATGCAGTTACCTGGGCAAAGAGTCCCAAAGACCAAGGACGTAGGAAATTTCGAGAAACGGAAATGGAAACTGGAGTGGCGCGTCAATCAGCACTGACGGAAACTAATAAAAATGGAAAAAACCAAACTAATTCGTTTCACAAATTATTAAAACGATATTATTCAAAATTTCACTCGATTTTCTCACTGCACACGTCAATATTTGTCGAAATATCAATATTAAAAAGTTAATAAAAAAAATATCCTCTTTCCTCATACCTGTCTTTCTCCCGAGCGGCGAAGGAATACTAGAATGTTCGAGAACAACGGATACTTTTTGATTTTATCTCAATATCAATTTCAATCTTTTTAAACGAAATATAATCTGAACGATGAAACGTTTGATCAAATAATGTTCTTCGTTCGATGCTAAAGGAAATTGAGAAGAAACATCGAAAATTCGTTAATAAAACGAATTTCTTTGTTTCTGTGAGATAATAAACTTGATATACGTATTGGTTTTTAAAATCAATATAGCTAACCAATGGGCACACTTTTAACAAGGGCGATGGAACATACCAAAAATCTTTCAAGATGGTCTTGGCAACGGAAGAGTCGAAAATATGACAATTATAAATGAAAAATTCTAATATTTTACAGCTGGCAACGATAAAGAACTCCAGATATTCTCCTAATTAATTTACAACAAATTCGCGTATATGATCGATAGCTGACGTCATTGTGTCCCACAGCCCTTGTAAAACGATAAGAATTTCCTGGAAAAACTTGTAGCCACGAAATGAAAGAGATGATAAAACTTCTAACAAGAGTACTGAGACGAGCAACTTTGTACTTACCCCTTCGGAGTAGGGAACGTGATTAAACGTCCGCGAGTTCGAAACTTTTGTAAGTCACTGCACGGCCGCTGCTTATGGTGGAAATGTAATAGATATAAGTACAGAGCGCGTGAGCGAACTAAAAACGCGATATAGGGGTAAAGAGAGAGACCGTTCCGTTCTTCTCTAATGCCCGCGTACTTGTGCCGGAAATGTGTAACAACGGTAAACGAGCGCCGTCAGTGTCCACTAGTGTGCATGCCTGATTAAACAAGGACAGAAAATGCTTATATACAGCCTTCTCTTTCTATTTCCATGTCGCATCCGTCTTACTATACAGTAGACGGGATTCGACTATTCCATCATTATATTCGCACCCTGCTTATGTGTGCGAACAAATCGTTCGTCTCCTGTTTGATGCTCAGTTTTCAACGGAGTTGAAGGGAAACATTATAAGAGAAAGGAAGTGACGGATTGTCTCAAAGTAATAAACGAAAATTCTCGTAACTATCGAAAAACGATAGTCAATACAAGGATATCATTATCACATTTAAAACTATCACAATGAACGGTGATTTATCGCTGCAAGGTACCACAAATAAGATATCTCATAATTTGCGAAAAGAGGTAAGGAATATTCTAGATTTTAGACTTTGGAACTTCCATGACAGTCATGAGTGTGTTTTGTCATTGATTTGCCATATTGCGTTTTTCACAATTGTTGTTCATTTTTTGTGATATTTTACACTCGCACATAGTATCTATGATTTTTTCTTTCGATAATTCTTATAATTATTGTCAATAATTAATTATTTATAGCCATTTACGCTGTATTATATATCATTCAGATTTATCTTTGCACGTATCAAGATAGTAGATAACAAAATTATGTGTAACAAATTTATTAAACTCGCAATGTAACAGAAAATTGCATGAAAATCTTTATATTATTAATAATTATTGTTAATAATAAAAAAAATAAATGTCGCATTAGGAGGAGAGTCGTACTTCGGAACGTAATCGGAACATATTGTACCTTATATGTGATTATTTGGAACGCAATGGGTGAGTACATTGCAATTTAGATATCTTCTTAGTTGCAATTTTTTCGAATAATATCGGTGACCAATCGAAATAGAAATTAGTGCGGAAAGAGGGGAAGGAACCAAAATTTGAAAATCGACATCGGTAACTCAGTAGTTATAGAATAACTCAATCGATAACGTAGATTAACTAGTTATAAATGAAAATATATTTAAATTCAAACTTTAAAAATTAGAAATTAAAAAGCAGAAGGCAAAAAATTATCGCCGAGGATTTATATAATAATAAATAAACAGTACATTCTTTTTGTCTGTCTTACCTAGAAATAAAACAGTTAATTGATGATTATCGTATAGTGTGTACTCATAGCATAAAATTTGTTCAATGAATTAAAAATTATATTTTTTAGATATGTAGACATTAGCGATGTATTAATCCGGGAAGCTCGTCTACCTCGGAAATATCGAGTCTGCGACAACGTCGATTTGGAAATTATTCTTACAGAATATGAAAATTATTACAAGATGAAATTCCAAAAATATCCTATATTGTGCAAGAAAATAACTGAAAAGGAAATAAAGACGAGGGAAATGACAAATGCGAACAAAGTGTAAGAATTTAAATTATTTAACACTATTCAACGTTCTCAACGTATTCAACGTATCGATTACAATATCATTCAATCTTCGAAGAAGTAGTAAAACGTGTCAAATCTGTTAGCAAACAAACGAGAAGTGAGTCTGTATCTGGGTCTGTGAAAGGGAGGAATGCACAACAGAAGATGAGGGGTGATGCTACGGATGATATTAATCTCGCAATGACAGTGACATCAATTTTCGCCAATGAAAGCGATGAATCTTCATCAGAAGAGGAGCTATTTAACATCTTAATGGAACAATCCACGCAATCAAAGATATCAAAATAGGCTCAGAAGCTTTATATAGACAATCTGGAATTACGAAAGATTATTGAAGACATTTCATGCGTAAGTTATTTTCGATTAATATACGTATTGTAAATACTGATTTCAGTAAAGTTTTAAATAACGAATTACATAACACTTACGGAAATTAATACGGAGATTATGCGCCATTTCATCTTTGTATTGTCGCAGGAAATCATACTGACAAAATTAAATGTATATTGGGACAACATTGTAGGCCTAGAGGAATGTAAATCTGCTATTAAGCAGGCCATTGTGTATCTCCTCAAGTACCTTATCTTTTTCAAAGGCCCATTTTCTCCCTGGAAAGGTATTCTGCTATACGGACCACCTGGTACAGGTAAGATACTCGTATTTCTTTCATTCCCGTACATGTTTACAAGCAATTACGAAATAGGGAAGACGATGTTGGCGAAGGCAGTCGCAACAGAATGCCAATGCACCTTTTTTAACATAACGGCCAGCTCATTGGTGAGCAAATGGAGAGGTGATCCCGAGAAGTATATCCGTCTAAGTTGATTTCCTTTGTCTACGAAGAAGAGATTCTAGAATATATCATATATAATAATAATCATATATAAATAGAATAGTTGTTTGGAAAACGAAATGATATTACGTTCGTGATGAAACAATGAATTTAAGGAATTTTGAATATAATATTTAATAAATAATAAATACATTTGTTAAACTGAACAGGTTTTATTTGAACTTGCCTATAATTTTTCGCCTACAATTATTTTTATCGATGAGATTGACTGGATAGGCACAAATAAAGGAGTAAACTGTACATTGTCTGAACCTGCAAAGAGAATCAGATCAGAACTTCTTTCTAGATTGGATGGATTAGTATCTAACGAAAATTCTAATGTAGTTCTTTTGGCTGCAACTAATTGCCCGTGGTATGTATATCACCCTATTTCAATGTTTTCTAAGTAGAAAATATCTTAATATCATAATTATTCATTATCTTAATCTTAATTATTGTGTTGTGCGGAATATTCCTTTGTTATTATTAATATAACAGAACAATAATATTTATTGTAAATATATTATTACGGACATTGATGCAGCTTTACGCAGACTTTTTCTTGAAAAGAAAATATACTTATCATTACCAAATGAAGTTACTCGACTTGGTATGTTCAAATTATACCTTAGCAACCAGTTATTAGAGAATATGGATATTGTAAACCACATAATAAAATCTACTGAAAAATATTCTTGCGTGGATATAAAATTGCTTTGTAAGCAAGCATGGCTGCTAGAAATAAGTCCAATATGGGAAAAACTTGAAAAAAAAAAAAGAAACATCTGTTACGACTTTGAAATATGAATTAAAGAATTATGAAATAATAGCAAAATTGTTAAAAACAATGTCACCTACAGTTACGGATGTGGATAGATATGAAGCGTGGAATAAATATGTATGCCATAAGAACATATTTTAAAAAATATAAATGGTTATCATATAAAAATATAAAAATATAAAAATATAAATGGTTATAAATTATTAATAGAATTATAGTTCGAAAAATTGTTCGTATGCGTGCATGTATGTGTGCGCACGGGCTATAAACAAGTTTGAAATGTTCGTTCTACATATATACGTGGTATACATATTCCCTTATAATATATAATATGTGTAATCTGAGTGATAATATATCCACGTATTACATATGTGTTAGTGTATTTTATCGATAATCTGTCTTTTATTTCCTCTTATCTTATTAACGCATGTATGGGCGCGTATATGCGCCGGGCGAAAGCTATGGTTATATATGGGATTGTTAACAAATAAAAATTAATCTAGGTGTTATTAAAGAAATTTGTTTCAGCTTCTAAACTTTTTGATGATTGGTTTACTTTGAATATTTTGCATATCTTTGCATATCATGAGCATTTTGTACATTTCTATACATTCAAATTTTCTATGAATATAAAATGATCCGCACTACTATCTACTTCATAGTATACTCTATACGTTTAAAATGCTCCATTAGAAGCTTAAATCTATCAAAATACAGCTCCTAGGGAAATGTGAATTTTCACACGACCACATAATATCGATTTTCTGATTGAAACGTATAGGCAGGTATATACTAGCATAAGCCACCTTCGGCATTTGGCCGTATGGTGCAGCACTAGCTCTGTAACATAGAAAACCATAGGCGTCAGTTCTTCTTATTTCCTCTCTCATATATGTTTACTTTAATGTCACTTATTCAGGCGCTTGATACATTGTCGGAATGAAATTTTAGTAATGTGCAAGTAATTTTGAGTAGATTAATAAAGTATAATAAGATATTAGATTCATGTACATAGTTTCAAGTGACATCAATCTTTATGTCTAGTATATACATGTGTATTGATCTATAAGTCAGTGTTAAAATAACGAATAAATGGCAGAAGAAGGAAAGAAGAAATCTATTAAGAAACCTGTGTTAAAAAATGCTATTCCACAAGAAAAAAAGAAAGTTGATTACATTGAATGCCTCGATGAGAAAGGTATTAAAGTAATAGGGTGAGTTCAAAAAGTAAAATTTATAATCAAGAAACATATAACCTCAACCTAACCTATAAAAATCACCAATAGCGGAATATATATATTTGAAAACAATTTTTTTATTTCAGTGAGGAAGAAAAAAAAGATGAACCTCTAATTATTCCATTACTAGGTTCAAAAACCTGGCATGATAGAATTGTTAATAAAATAGATGCAGACATTTACCTTCCGAAGGCAGATAAGGAAAAGGTAGGAGACGCTAGTGTTAACGAGGCAAAATCAAAGCTATCTAATGGAAAAACATCGCCAATAATATCAATATAGAAAGAAAGAGCCAGTTGAAGATAGTGAAAATAAAGTTGTTACTTTAGAAGAGCAAGCGGCTAAAGAAATCATTGAGGAACTTAAGTCAAAGAATGAACATGAAACTAAAACAAATGATTTAACTTTACCTTTAGTAAAAGATGAATCATTAGGAGGCAAAGAACAGGTACGTTATCAACATATTGATGTGCAATGCGCAGATGTATTACATTTGCATATTATAAATATCGTTTTGTATTTTTCAGTCTACGTTAGAAGATTATGAAAAAATTCCTATTGATGCTTTTGGTGTAGCAATGTTAAGGGGAATGGGATGGCAACCAGGAAAGGGAATTGGTTGAAATGAAAAGTATGAATTTTACTCTGGATTAAATTAATTATATGTATTTAATACATCACTTATTGGAAAGTAAACAGAGAACATCATTTTTTATTTCACAATCGTTTATTCTAACTATTACAGATTAGTAGCAGCTGTCATACCAGAATTACGACCAAAAGGTATGGGTCTTGGAGCAGACAAAGTAGCATTGCAGAAGAAAAATACAGATTCCAAAAAAGAAGAGGAAGAAGTTAAAATCGAGAAAGGAACATTTGTGAAAATTATAGCTGGAAAACAAAGTAATAATTATGGTCATATAGAAGGATTTGATGATGATGCAGGAAGGCTCATAATAAAACTAGCTCTTGGTGGAAATATAATATCTGTAAATGAATTTATGGTACGGCCAGTGACTAAATCAGAATGTTCTAAGAACTCAAAAGTTCAAAGTTAATATGAAGTGTTAGTTTTTCATCAAGGGACTTTTAAGAAAACAAATTTGAATTGACATATACATATAAAGACATAATCGGACATGTAGAAAAACTAATTCAAGAGTACCTGTAAGTGTGTTGTTGCATGCAATTTTTTAAAGGTCCCTTCTATTTTTATATAAAATATGATAAATGTAGAGGTTTTAGCTTTCAGTATTTTATGGGGTTAATTTCAGATACAAAAAAGTATGAGGAATATAAGGACAAGGAATCCAAGGGACTCAAGCAAAAGATGGATAGAAAAAGATCAATGTCCCCTGACCCCGAAGACGGTGAAGATGGTGACAAAAGTAGTAATAAAAGAAAGAAAATCGGAAGTACGATGCAGAATAAGAACAAGTATGATAAAGTGGGGGATAAAAAATCAGAAAGACGAAAAAGGCGCTCCGAATCTAATGATGACAGCGATAGTGATTCTGAAAAGAAGAGACGAAGAGAAAGAAGTAACTCTAATAGTAATGATTCTTATAAATTAAAAAGATTGAAGAAGTCAAAGAAACGTAAGAAGCACGATTGCTCGTCTGAAAGATCAAGTAAGAAACATAAAAAGAAAGGCAAAGAAAGAGAAAAAGTTAGAGATAAGAAACCCAGAGATTATGCAGACAGAAAGAAACACAAAAGACGAGAAAGATCAAGATCTCGATCATTTAGTAGGCAGTAATATTTTCCAGTAACGTATTCGGTCATTTTACTTTCAAGATAAATTGTACAATTTTATTTATACAGATTTTATAATAAAGTGTATTTTTACAAAAGTATATTTCTTTTCTTACCCTTAACTGAAAATTACATTTAATTATAATATGTAATAATGTTTACAATTACATCAAATTTAATGTCCTAAACTTTATCAATAATTATTAAAAATCCCCGCGTATTGTTTACGTAATGTTGATATCGAGTAGTAAAATACATAACCTCAAAGAACATTATGATACTTACGAACATCGCTAAACAAGTAGTGCGAACGATGTCGAGAAAGTATTCACTATGTATAAAGTATTTATAGATAAAAAGTATGGGAAATATATAACCGAGTGTATTTAAATTTTCCAACATTTTAGCATTTCGCTTGGCGTTGGTACAACTTCAAGTAAATGAAGTAAAAGCAAAAATGTAGAGCGGGCAGTTTCCTACATTTCCAGCGCGAAAGAGCATAATGCTGATATTATCGCTCTTCCTGAATGCTTTAATTCGGCATATGGAATACGTAATAATTTGTTTCTTTTTCTAATAATTTATTATATGTATAACAACTATATAGAAAAAAGTAAAAGTAGACAAATTACCTTATCGTTTATACTTCCATAAAGATTGTGAATTGACTCGAGAATATAGAATTTCCCCACTTTTATGATTATCGTGATTTTTGTATAAATATATTTTTTAAGATACTAATAATTAGGTACTTATAAACTAGTATTATCAATTATTTTGTATTTATAATTCCACCTATAGTAGTTAAAAATTAAAGTTAGTTAAAATCTAACTTTATGCTTCAAAAAGTACTAGCAAAGTCGTTACGTAACAAGTCACTGGTACTAACCCAAATAGCATGATTGTAATTAAACATTTCTAAATATTCATTTTTCATCTTGAACCTGTAGAAACAATTTATTATATGTACTATTATCTAAGTAATTATATATTTAAGTAAATCGAAATATAAAATTTAGTTATTTTAATAATTTAAAAAATAAAAAATTGACAAACATTTCAACCTAATTTATGGTTGGAACAAAGGACAGTTATTTTTCATTAATTGAAATATTGCAATGCAGAATACTTTCCAAAATACGCCGAGAGTATTCCTGATGGTGAAACGAGCGTTGCTTTATCGATGGCAGCTAGAGAAAACAGCATTTATGTAGTTGGTGGTACGATACCTGAAATAGAGGGCGATAAATTGTACAATACCTGTACTATTTGGGGTCCCGATGGAACTTTGATAGGAAAACACCGGAAGGTAAATAATATACCTCCATGTGGCTTTGAAATTGAAAATATTGGGGTGGAGAAAGTGACTCTATCTAGGAATAATTTAGGAATATACATATGTACATACGTGTACTATAACCAATTCTATAATTTAAAAAATATGTTATAGGTTTATAAAATACGTCTTGATACGAGAAACATATATTTTTGTCGTAATATAATATATAAGATTTGGACAATATATTTGTTTTGTAACATAAATTTTTCACATAGGAAAAAACTTATTTTTTCTTAAAAAATATTCCTTCTCAAATATTATTAAATGATAAAACTTTTTAATAAAAGAAAGTGATAAAAACGCTGTCAGTTATTAAATAAAAAACAATTAAAGTTTAAAAGTTCGTAACATTGATGTTAAATTACAAAAGTTACAGCAATAGAGTTAGCAACTATATTTTTATATTATTAGGTACATCTATTCGACATCGACATTCCCAACAAGATTACTTTTCGAGAGAGTGATTCACTCAGTCCTGGTAATTCCCTAACAATGTTTGATGTGAAGGGCTGGAAAATAGGTATTGGCATTTGCTATGATATCATATTCGAGGAAATGGCACGCATTTATCGGAACAAAGGTACAGTAGCTTAATCGAACAATACTTAACTAGCAGGAAAGTAACTATCTTTCTTAAATATATTCTATATAAAATATAATCAATATAATCTGTAACTCTGTATAAAAAGGAGCTTAATTTAAAAAACCAGTATATTCGCTGAAAATGAAATAAATAAAAGAATTAGAAGCACGACAAGAGGACTGTTCTCGCATATTCATAAATTATGGAATGTGGACTGTGCAGCTACAAAGTTAACTAAAATTCAGTGGTCTCATATTTCCCGTTTCTCTGTGTTAGGTTGCCAAATGCTGATATATCCGGCGGCATTCAATATGACCACTGGACCACTGCACTGGTCATTACTTCAGCGTTCCAGAACGAATGACAATCAATTATACGTCGCCTGTATATCACCGGCTCGTGTTCCTTCAGCAAGTTATGTCGCATGGGGACATACACAGTCGACAAATCCCTGGGGGAAAATCCTTTACGATTTGGAAACTCAGGAAAATATGGTGGTCACCGATATCGGTAATTTCCAGCTTAACGTTAAAAGCGAGAAATCCACGATGTAATTAACTTTGAGTCTCGTTGTTTTATCGATTTTGCCGGCTCCCTCTGTATTTGCTGAATTTATTAGCAAGCATTACTTATTACTTGGTATGTTTTTCTTTTCTCTCAGATTTGAAAGTTGTTGAGGAAGTAAGGGCTCAGATACCTTTTCTCAAAGATACATTTTCTCAAAGACGTACGGATTTGTACGACACTGTCTATAAAAAGGAGTAACTCTACACTGAAACAGAAAATGTTTTCTTATAATATTTCTACTACAATACCGTTTTTTTTTTTTTTTTTTTTTATGAATTATTACTAATTACTTATCATTTGTACTAAATGAATAACTCAATTAAGAAAACCAAAATGTTATAAATGATAATCTTGTGTATCAATATGTAATTGGATATTGTAATAATATTGGAGTGTCTTTGATCAGGGATATGATAAAGAACACGCGAAGACTACATTCTTTTGAACATCTTTAATATCCATCATTTATAACATTAAACATCTTTTTAAATATTTAGATACATTAATACGTAACTCTTTATATATATAAACATTAATTTGAAGTTACAAGCTTAGAGAAATTGGTCGATTAATATTTATAGGTCGGCTGTCTTGATGAAAGTCTTAAAGAAAGCAAAAACATAACAATGTCGCAAATATAATTTATAGTTTAACTTCTTTCTTGTATCTGTCTGCCTTTCACGATGTTTTACCAATTACAATAAGTAATTTCGACTTCTTTGCGCTCCGTTTTAACGCATTCGAGACCGAAAGAAATTCATATCAATCAGTAGGCATAATATATATAACTGTACATAATACATTATAGTATAACATAGTATATAATTTTATATTTTAAAAACACGAGGCATAAAATTTAAGATTGTCATCGATTTAAAATTAAAATATGAAAAGGATATTCGAGAGAGAGAAAAGCACAGTATCATTCTAACAAAACATTCAGATCGTACTGACACCCAGGAATCGTATTACAATAAAATCTCGGTCTCGAATGAATTAACATGAACGATTAACATGAAACACACTTGCGGCTTAAACACCTTCGATATCGAGGAAATTCAAACTTTACAAATAAAAGCAGTCTGTTCCTCTTTCCACCACAGACTCTCATACCATATCCGCTCTTATCCAGGCTTTTACTTGAAATCTCTGTCTATTTACAATTTAAATTTACCCGGACCACTCGTTGAATCGGCAGCCCTTTATAAATATATAATGAACCCAGAACATATACCTGTGCCCCTAGCTGGTATCAGCTCTAGTAACGTTCATACCGGAACTTTCATACGACGCCAATTTGTCACGCGTGAACATCGATTCTTTCAGGGGTCACGGCTTTATGGGATTATATCCTTTAAAGTAATTAAAGTGATACTAATGATACAGAATTTTTTACAAATATTTAATATGTCCATAAAATAGGAAGTTTCGTGCTCTCTTATTTTATATTAATTATAAATTAATAAGTTTTACATTTGTTATCTATAGATATAATAAATTATTGAAATTCCATGAAGACATATTCTGGAACACATTAGAAGATTTTGCTGTAATTTACAACGGATGCTCCGAGTACAAACAGGCAGTAAACGAACAAATAGAAATTCAGGCCATTGTGGTAGTATAGCTCACGTGGGATTTTAAGCTCGAATTGGACTTAAACGTTACGATCGTCGTGAATAATTACGATATATACCCTGTACGACGAGCAGAGAATCTTAAATTATTAACGGCAATTCCTTTGTGCAAAGTGCAATTTTATTAACGGCCTGTAACGAATGAACGGCTCGTTTTGAATAAAGTTTACATTTAGAAAGTAAACACAGAAACACATTTTAAGAAACTAAGATATCGAGTTCTACTTGTAAACATCAAGTGCTCTTCGTTTGAGAAGATTACGAGTCTCTTCTTCGATAACGACATTAATTAAGAAGTTTCGATACCGTTTATGACATTAAGATCTCATTAGTAAAGTTATATCATTAAAATCCTACTGTTCCTAGAGAATATATATAGTTAAAACTTCCAGAGGATCAACAGGTAAAGAAATTGTTGATATTAGCATTGTTAGTGACAACTGACTGTAATCGATATCTGCTGGGTGAAGTTGTGTGTTCTGAGAATCTGTGTTAATGCAAGGATTCTGTTACAAATCATCAACTAAAGAGCCACCGGGCACGTCCGACCGATCGATCGATACCACGAACCTTGAATGAATTAACGCTCAAGGTGGAACGGATTTAATAGATCGAGTGTTAGTGTAATTTGACACTTTGTTTACACTTGCTTTATGCAAACAAAGTTTGATGTTCTGAACTCGATGGTTATAAGATCTTATTGAAACTCCAGTATTTCACCCGCACGGTACGACACTTTGTTGATGATTGTCCTTGTATGTTGTTGATACTCCCCATCAGCCGTTAAATTTTGTTCGTCTATCGTACTTTTCTAGCCAGAGGTTTTCCCTGATGTTTTTCCCTACTGTCTAAGTCATCAGGTTTGCAGCTCGGGGAGGACAGATAATTCGGAATTTCCCAAAGGAAGGAGAGGTGTTATCCGAGCCATAAAGGGACGGTCACTCAAAATGCCGAATAGATTCATTTAAATAATTATGAGAAACAAGTAAGTTTTGTAACCACAAGTTTTCAAATGTTATAGTTTGAATCTGTTCTTATAATTTTAAAAAGACCTTACAGCCAGGATCTCTAAAAAATTCGATGAAAATTCTCATGAAACATCAATTGAAACAATTAAACGCAACAGAGAATGGGTATAATCATATAATTCCTCCCCATTTCAAAATTCATTCATATACATCGATGTTTGTTTTCATATTTGTTTTATGTGTGAAGAATACGTATTTACTGGCATCAAAATATTTTCTGTTTCAATTCCTGGTCATTTTAGATCGAAACTTCCAAATATCGTTGATTAAAAATTTTTTAATTTTTAAAATGAAAGGCACTAATTATAGGACAAAAAGTTGTTTCAATTATTTGAACATTCTGCTTCATTCCTACAATAACATATTTTATTTTAAATTAAAACAAGAATCAATACTATTGTGTATAAGTTTAATGGAGTGACACAGGTGATTTGTAGCTAACACTGTAGCTAACATAGTTTCTGCAATATACCCTTTAATCGAGTAGAAACAAGGGGATTTTAGAAATTTCTATTAACCGACAGTATTGTCAACAAGTTTTAACAATGACTGAAGGTTGCAAAATTAAATATAAAATGATTTATTAATAGCATATGCAGTGTTAAATTTGTAAATAAGCAGTTTATCTTTTAAGAATAACAAAGACACCAGAAAATAAAAATAAAGAATATTCTAATTATATTGCAAACTAACGAATAATGTAAAGAATTTATTTTTGTTATCTATATCACAGATTTTAGGTAAAATATTAATTTACTTATTACTAGGAGATTGAATTTGAAATATAATTATAATTTATAAGGGACACCTTTAAACTAGCAGATATTTGGTAGCAGTTCTCTAGCCTTTGTACAATATAACACAGTTCAGTTTAATTGAGTTTAATCCCTTTGACCAGCTAGTTTCCAATTTCATTTATGGCATAATCTCCTGACAATTTCATACCCTTCAAAAGAAACACGATTTTCTATTATTGTTTTACAATCGCGGAATATGATCAGTGTTTCAATTAAGCTCCACTGTTTTAATTTCCCGTCTACGCACGATGTGGGTACACCGTTTTTTTGTTGTTTTCAGATACAAGTGACGAGAAATTATGAAATGATATTTTAAATTTAAACTGATTTCATTCATTGATTTATTGTAGCGACAATGGTAACTTGTTCAAATAAAGATTTTATAAATAAAATATTTAAGG
The DNA here is from genome assembly GCF_024516045.1 of Bombus affinis. Taxonomy (NCBI): domain Eukaryota; kingdom Metazoa; phylum Arthropoda; class Insecta; order Hymenoptera; family Apidae; genus Bombus; species Bombus affinis. Next base: position 67,595 of record NW_026108906.1, on the reverse strand, counting down.
TCTAAAATAATAAATTAACACATGTGAAAACGTTAAAGCTGTTACCCTTATTCATGGTCTTGTTGGAACGTGTTTAACGAGCGTAACGTAGGCGTGAAAACGAAAACGTTGAGACTCCTGTGGCGTAAAAAGACTGAATTCCTCATAAAAATACAAGAAACGAGAGGAAACGTGCACATAGTTTATTCTCGACCTTGGATACATAAAACCAAAAAAAAAAAAAAAAAAAAAAAAAAAGAAAAAGGAACAAGAATTTTTTTTTTTGGTTATTTAACGAAACTCATTGTATCATTTTTATTACTCTATATAAAACGTAGAATCATATACTGACGAATGTTATTTCGAATTTCTAACTTCAGAACGATAATTACATATTTGAAATTACCAATAAGTGGTAATAGCATTAAAAATATGGAATATTCAACGAGATGAAATATAAGTAAGGTATTTAAAAGAAAAAAGATTGAAACGTTCGATGTAAAACGATGAAATTAAATGATTGGACTTGAAAACTTGATTCGGTTTAATAATTCGATGAAAAAAGTATTCATCCTATGAAAAAAGAATTCATGTTCCTGTCGATATATCAACGACGTGCGCCGTTACTTCCGACTGCTCTGCAATTCAAATGCAATACTCGAATATACATGGCGAAAGAAATGAAAATTGAGCAATTTAAGGGAACGAATTACTCTCGCGTCCACGTAACTTCAAAATGTTTCACGTGTCCGTGTTTGCGAAACGAAATTCGTCGTTGTCCAACTAACACGCTTGCAGATGCTACGTTCACTTTGTTGCATATAGGGCTTAAATATGTGAACAAATAGAACGGAGCAACTATCATTAGCGTAATTTTAACGTGTTAAAGTGAATTAATGCATAAGCTCGTCATCTACGTTCGACCATGATTATGGCAGTGATTATTGTTATATACGAATTTTCGTGCAATATATGCGAAAATTCGTGGTTGTCCAACTAACACGCTTGCAGATGCTACGTTCACTTTGTTGCATATAGGGCTTAAATATATGAACAAATAGAACGGCGCAACTGTCATTAGCGTAATTTTAACGCGTTAAAATAAATTAATACATAATTTCGTCATTTACGTTTAGTCTACGTTTTTTCATCTACGTCATCTACGGCACCTACGCGAATCTTATTGATTACGAACATTGATCGATTACATTAATTGATGAACTTTGGCAGTGTTCGTTGCTATAAATGAAACTTAATAGTTGTTGAAACCGCTCGAAAGTCGTGTTCCTAAATCCTTCCCTCGTCTCGTATCATGTTCATAAATCATTCCCTCGTCTCGTATCGTGTTCATCAAATGGAAAAGGAAATTGTGTTTTAATGAAATTGCTTGCTACTATCAATCTTACTGTGTCACTCGCATAGGAGAAGAAAGTGAGGAAGGAGAAAAAAATTAAGGTAAGGTCATCAATGAGCAAAATGTTTAATGTAATTAAAACTGTAATTAAAATTGAGTCCGCTGCAAACCTCATGACATTTAAAATTCCATACGTATATTGTTATACGTAACATTACGTTAGATTAGACGTTTGCTGTGTGATTTGTATAAGTGTTTTGTATAAGAGAGAAAATAAAAGGTGTGATAACCAATCCGAGTGGATCAGCTTGATTATCAACCCCAACCTATAGAAAATAACAGGTACCCCGCTGTGGGTAGCCACCAACATGCTAATTTAACTTTTTTTTTCTTTTTATTTATTTATTGAAATTCACAATTTGTCCAATTTGGACATTTAATAATAATAATTTAATAATAATAAATATTATTAATAATTTTATCAATTTTTTATATTTCCATCCTTCATACAAGTGACAATGAATCATAAAAGTTTCATAGAAATCACAAAGATTAGGGGATAAGTATACCACTATCTAATATATTTTTATATATGTATATGTATGTATATTCCCAAATTACATGATAGAATATGAATAATATTGAACAAAATATAATCAACTACAGTACCATGGAAATACAACAGATTACAATTTTCTACCTGTCACCGATTCATCGTCATCTCCTTTCATTCTTTTGACATATGTAAAAACAAATTAACCCGTCTGATATAATCATACCTCGCTCTTTGAATACAAAAATCTATTCAAATGAAATAAAGGGGAAGAAAATAAGAATAAATATAATTACTCAGGTATAATCTTCTCGAGGTATAATTATTCAGTTACAAATGATTCTTTGTTAACAGACTACATTGTACACTACTTCTACACTACTTTTACTTTTTACACTACACTACTTTTCCCGATGGCTGAAGCTAATCGTCGACGTTTATAAGGTACGAATTTCGTCAACGGCGCCATCGGAATCTTTATTTTTAATTAAAAAAAGAAATTAAAATACTACAATTACCATCACTAAGGTCAGCGTCCACAATACACTATGTTTTTCAAGTTTATGTGAACCATCGACAATAACCACATCAGATCCGGACCAATGCTCAGTGCCAACCTTATCCAGGCATTGGAACTGGCAACATCGGCGTCCAACGCGGAATCTCTTGCAGCTCTGTAATAAAAAGAAATCGATTAATTGTACGGATCAATCGTCACTAGACTACTCGAAAATCCAGGTCATTCAAAGAATGAAAGAAGAAAGAATTGCTCCAATTCCACCATTGCTTTTGCAAAACTAGTATTTGAGAACCATTGGTCAAATATATTATAACACTAAACGTACATTTCGGGAAGAATAATTTGTGCTATGAAACAGAATACGATAAAGTTCAAAGGTTACATCGATTTTCAAAATTTTTATTCAAATATTTATATTTATAGTACGCCATTAGCAAAGAAGACATGTTTGCGTGCGTTATCGATTTTACGCTTTTGCCACGCAAACATGGAAATTGCGATTCAAAATTGAATTTGCACTGGAAACGGTTGACGTTACGACATCAATAACATATTTCAAAAACACTGACGATATCATACGGAATCAGAGAGATTCTATGAGAAGTTAAACGCATAATCATCCTATTGTAAATAACAGGAACAGAAAGTACACAAGGAATAATACAGAATCATCCTATCATCCTATCCTATTATACAGGATTGCTTTGATTCGAGCTCAAACATAGGGAAATCTGAAAGAATTTTTCGCAGAATTTCCTTCCCCTTTGAATTGGGTTTTATACAGAACGACTTTAACCTTTTCAAGGAAATACCTATAGAGTGTGACGATCTATGATTTTAAATAGAGAGGTATATCTGAAAAGAGGTGGATGTAAAACGTAGCATATAAAACGTAGATCAAATCTTTATTCAAGGATTTTTTCTCTTCGCAGAGAATCAGGTTTTCAAGAACGATCGAATATGTATGCACTTGATTTACACGTGAAGTTGTCATTAAAAATATTGTTGCGTTTAAAAAGATAAATATTGATTTAAATTTAATGAAATTGTTAGTCCAATTGTTTAAAGCTTAAAGATATGTAGGTGTCACATTTATATAATGAAAACCTGGGAGCGGCATTAATTAACAAACCTAGTCACGCGCACACGTACTTTAAAACCATGCTTGAAAATCGATATACCCTGAAACAATGCATCGTTCTGCGCTTCCAATTTATTTTCGCACGAAGAATCAGTCCATTCATCGTTGCCGTCACCATCGCTACTGTAATCTATATTACTCGAATAAATTCTATATCTTGATTGGAAAATCGCATATTTTAACGAACTTTCTGTGTGTGTGTGTTTTTTTTTTATGATTTTAATTGGCAATTTCCGAAATTGAACTATAGCTTGAGAATAAACCGATAATATTTGAGGGTATATATACATACATCATGTTTTTGATGGGTTTTGTAGTAAAATAATTGTAGAAAAAGCAAACTTTTTAAGAAAAAATTACCATATTCGAGTAATAAATTATAGAAAATTACCAATGTAAATTAAAACTTAAAAAGAAGAATCTATTACACGTAATAAAGAGAAGGACTTGTTCTCGAACGGCAATTCAACAAATACAGTCGTTGCAGAAACATAGTTTTACAAGGGAGAAGAATCTCTCTAGGAACTCGACGATGTCACGTCAAGCGAAAATTCAATAAAGTGATTACTAACCGTATTACCAGCGGCAATCGTGTTACGGCAATTCGTAAATAAGTTAGTCGTTTATTTGGAGAAACGTCGCTGGCAATATCGTCACATTTTAATTACGTCAGCGCTATCAACTGGTCTTGGAAGAAAGTTTTCCATTATGTACTTTTGCCCACGGCGTCGTTCCAACAAATGAATCCGAGTTTTGAATCGCTTTCTCTTATATCACGAATTTGTAACGGTGTTTCTTCAAACTTTAAACGATTGTAATGAATGCCTTTGCGTACAAAGACTGATACCTGGTTCGACTAGAAGCTTCAGCTAATTAGTGCCCCAGTTAATTTGGATGTTCACTACCACGCCACCTAAGAAGTGGCTTCGTGTCCGAGCGGATTTCCCCCAGGCAAAAAAAAAAGAAAAAGAAAAAGGAAAAAAAGAAAAAGAGAAAGAAGAAGAAAAAGAAAAAGAAAAAAAATAGTTAATTTGGATGTTATAAAATATTATATAACCAAGAACTTATCTTTTACTTGGTAGTCGCATAAGAGAAGACCGAGCCATTGAATCGCTCAAATAGATTAGCTGATTCGCTTAACGTATTTTTACTTCCGATGACGTAAACAAGAGCAGAAAGTACACAAGTAATAATACAGAAATGTCAAATGTACAGAGGCATAGATTTCGTTAAATCATTAGCACGTAACATTTCCTTATAATTCTATTTGTGTATAGCAAAATAGCTTGTGTGCTTTCATGAATTATAATTGATATTTAGAAGCTTTCATGTAGGTAGATATATAACTCGTGTTAATTAGTAATTTAACAATACATCATGACAACATATCATTTTCGTTTCTTCGTTTATCTCGTTATGCGCGTAAACGAATGTGTAAATAAAGACATTTAATCAACGATAACATGTAGTGGCAAGCATGATAATTATCGACAAAGGAGAATATTGGTGAAATGATTGTGGTGATTTCACTCGGTGTATCGGTAAATAAACTTTGATAGACATTGCCGGTGAATTCGCTGCCGGTGAAATCGTGTCGATGAAATAATTGTCAGTGATTTAAAGATAACCCAATTTATTGATCTCCCCTTCATAGAGTTGTACGTCTCTCTATAAAACATTTAGCTTAGTCACACTAAACTGGACTGGACTGCAAGTAAGAAGATTGAAATGCAAAATTCACGTGTGAGATGGAAAGTTCGATAAGGCGATTATGTATATTAACCCGAAAGAAAGCTCATGGCTTTGCAACGCGTTACACGCAACACGGAATTTCCCTCGCTGAAATAATCCTATTACAACGATACGATTTTCCTTAACAGATCTCGCAATGTAATTCTCCCTCTGCAACTTTTTATTAGGTTTGAAACACGAGAGTTTCGAAGCTCTGCAAAGTCTCGCGAATCTAGAAGTCGAGTTTCAACGTATTTTCGCTTCTTATTTTATAGCTGTTAATAGTTATTATCTCAATCTGCACGTACATCAAACGTGTACTTATGTAAATCCAAAGGAAACGGAAACAACCGAGAATAATTGAGGATAATTCGAATACGTACCGATTAGTAAAGTGTTTGGCAAAGAAAAAAAAAAAGGAAAATTGTATCGGAGAAATAGGGGAAAAACGGTGGCGTACATCAAGCAATCTTTATGGCTGTAATACATTTGTTATTCATTTATGTTCATTTTCCATCGCGTAACAGACGTTGAAATAACTGGCAGAACGAGCATATAAATCTTGTATCGCTCGACCTGACTTCTCCCGATGGAAAAATATTCACCAGCCAGGGATCGTGCATCGCTAATTACTCCGTTCTACTTTTCAACCGCGTTTCCATCCATACAGAAAAGCAAGAAGGCAAACCCTATCGCACAGTCGTGAAGAGATGCAAAAGCAAGAAACCAACCAACGACATGCCGATCGACATGGTGGAAGCAGTCCTACAGAGGGGCTATTCACCATGGGACACGGACCCTCCCATTACGAGGGCCGCGAAAAGGCAGAGACCGAAGAAGAAGAAGACATCAGCTTCAGCGTCGTCATCGGCGAAGGCGATGTCGTCGATGCCGCCGGAAGAATGAACACCAAGAAGGCTGCAGGAGTCGATGGAAGACTCCTGGACTGCTGGAAGCAGGAGCTGGTAGCAAGCTGGAACCAGACTGCTGGAAGACGGCCAGAGTAATACTGCTAAGGAAGCCGGGAAAGGATCCCAGTCTCCCTAACGCGTACCGGCCGATAAGCATACTCCCAGCCATGAGCAAGGTCTGGGAAAAATGCTTTAAGAAGATCATCGAGAGATGCATCGGAACGGACCCGTTCCATCGGAGGCAGTATGGGTTCAGAAAGAAGAATTAGCTTAGCGAATACCGATAAGAACAGGAAGAAGCTGAAACGGGCACAACGAACGGCCCTCTGCATAACAACGACGGCATACGGTACCGTCTCCCACGCGGCACTTTGCGTGTTCATCGGGATTCTCCCGATTTACATAAAGATAAAGGCGCTCGGAGAGACTTACAAGAGGAACAAGATCCATAAGCCCAGGATCGGTGCGGATGACGGTAGCGAGCTGAAGGAGGAAATGGAGGCGATTCGCAGGAAGGCCCAGGAGGAGTGGCAGAAGGAGTGGAAAAACCACAAAAAGGAGAATGTCACAAGGAAATTAATACCGAGTGCGCTGCTATTTACCAAAAAGAAGATGGACATCGATCATTACACCATGCAGCTGTTAACCGGGCATGGGAGCTTCGGTGTCTATAGGAAGAGGATTGGCACGAACAGCGACAGCAATTGTCTCGACTGTGGAGACCCTAACGACGATGCAGAGCACGCCCTCTTCGCGTGCCCGAAGTGGACGGACAGAAGGATCGAGCTGGAGAACGCTCTTGGCGAGAAGATAGACGTGGACAACCTGATCGCCACGGTGACCGCCAAGAACGAGAGCTGGGATAAATTCAGGCAATTCTGCAAGACCGTCATGTCTCACAGGAGGGTAACAGCGGAGGCCTGGGAGGAAGCAAGGAGGAGAACAAGAGCAACAACAACTACGCGGAGCAGTGAAGGCAAGAATACAAAACAACGAAAAACCGCAGAAGGAGATCAGCCCAGTATTCTGAACTAGCTGAGAAGATGACGAGAGCAATACAGAATATACAGAATAACTGCCCGAAGAAGAAGATACAACGGGGCATGAAAGGACAACCTTGATGACTGCCGACAGGTTTTACCGGGGTTGTCTGTCCTCAAAGCAAAGGAAAAAGGAGGAGGGGTTTTTAGTGGGTATGGCAACAACATCCGCCCGAGTCCCACATAACCCAGTGATCCGCATCACTGGGTATGCGTAACAGCATTTGCCCCTCCTCACGCAAAAGAAAAAAAAAAAACAAAAAAGAAAAAAATAATAAACTATACACTCTATCAATTTTAAGTTGATAATTTCGTTATTATATAATTTTTCTTAGTCTAAACTGAATCCAGGAAGAAGAACTTTCATCCAATTACATACTTCATTAATTCATGAATTATATTCGTTACCGTACGTACAAAAAGAAAGTTGACTGATATAAAAATTCAAAGGATAGAACTTCTAAGCTCGCGATTGGAAACAGATTCAGTTCAATGGTTTAATTTGCCATTTAATTGAATTCTCTGGCAATTTCAGCGAACTGTGGGCTTTAAAAGTGTCCCGCATTCAAACGCAAGACTTCTCCTCCACCTTTCCCTTTCTTTCAATTCCAACCTCAAGTAATTGACCTATTAATTCGACGATATATTTACATGCTTGCAAGGGATTCAAACAACTTCGTTGCGTTAAATTCGCAATTATAACCAACACGAATGTCTCAATCAATGTGCAACTCGAAACAAATAAAAGACAATTAACTTTTCAATATAACGATTGATATGTTTGATGAAGAGAAATGTATGAATTTTTAAAAACGTCTCCTAGTACATTTAGCATTTTTATAATAAAAACTTAGAACACACACGCACACATATACTATTCCATGAAATGATTTACACAGCTATGAGTCTAATCCTATCATATTATAAAGGGATGAACGAACTTTTCCTAATAAATATAACTTTATACAAAATCTTGTTTAAAAAAATTAGTTTTTTATTCTCATTAAATTAATTTAATATCAGAATATATAATTTTAGTCGTTATCAAAATTTTATGTCAAATGCGTTCATAGATACATATATAAATAAATGTCTAATCCTATGTATTTATTTCAACTGAAATCTTAACTTAAATATTTATTAACAATATTCTGACGAATATGCAATGAAAGATAAAAACAACTTTATTTTTCTTATAGAATGTCTCATGCTTCTTACTCATTTTATGTTTCTCGTTGTCAGTGCGTAACTACTTATCAGCCGCATGAATGCTAAGTTTTACTACTGAGAAACGAAGAGACATATAGATGCAAATATACGCTACCTCGCGTGAAAAAACATCAGATACATTAATCAGAAGGAATATCCGATACATATAAAATTCATGGCGTAGTTATTTATACATACGGAATATTTCTTTCTGTATGAAATATTCTTTCTTCTGAATTCTTATTATAAATGTATGTCCATTTCCTACCTTAAAATGTCTCTCCTTTGAAAAACTCCATTTAAATATAACGATTAACAAAATATTACCAATAAAAATATTAAAACGAGATGCTGAAAGAACCTTTTAATGAAGTACAAATGATTATTTCAACTTTTATTCTGTTAAATTTGAATTGAATCGTTTATAAACCGAACAGGTGTATAAAATTTTATTGCGTAAAAATTGTGAAGCTGAAAATTAGGAACGAATAACGAATGAGTAACCTAGTTTCATTAAAAGGTACGTGTACGCCGATCCGCGTAACAACTTCGACACTCCAATGATTATAAAGCATGTATCCTTCAGAGATTTTTTGCGCGAACGCAAGATACCTTTTACACGTGCAACTGAATAAGTGGAACGTGATTTTCAATATTTCTTCTTGTAGAACTTGTAACAACGTAACTGTTTCACGAATATTTTCCCTGACACTTTTACAACGATGCGTAGAAATCTCCTTTTCTAATTAATAATTTCAGCGTTTCTCTGAACAGTTTCGTTGCGATTAAAAAATATACAAAGCTTACGACGTGCTTGTTTAAAAATATTTATATGGAACAAGATTTCGAATTTGTCACATCAATCGCGATCTCAGCAGGTGTAAATTAATTCGTTCTAATGAACGATTAAATTAAACGGCTCGTGACAAAAATTATCCCTGTCCATGTTTGTCTTTCTAAAACTAATTCAAGGCGAGTTAAATGAATCGCTGTGTACCCTATTCGCGCAGCATGTGTTTTAACGACCAGCATGCAAGCGTTAACGGTGTACTTTAGTTTCTCATGGTTGTGTTAAGCTGGTTGCTCTTAGAATGAGCATATACTTACCAAAGGAGGTGAACAGAAGATAGCCTGGCACCATTTTGGCTCCGAATGGTAACAGAAGCATTGAGTGCAAATCGAAGGTCCCGGCACATACATCATTCCATACGAGACAACTTTTCCTTCGAAATCAGTACAGTTTCCTCTTAAAGACACTGAAAACAATTAGCAGCGTCAATATCTTTGCCACTCGACAATCGTACGCGCAGTTACGCTAACCGTTTTAACGCCACGCAACGTGATCGCTCTATTCGCGTACCGTGGTAAATTGTGCCACGATGTATGGTCACGATCATTAATTCGCAACGCGCTCAAGCGTGCTCGTCGCGAGTCATGTCAGAGTTTCCTCTCGTAATTACTTGTTTTTCAAATGATCATAAACCAAATAAAAAAAAAAACACCAATATAAAAAATTACCTCTTGAATCGGAAAACCAAATCCTGCATTATAGAATGTTATCACGCAAACGAAACGCAGAGCATAAATATTTCGCAAACTTTTGAGTGTTTGTTGTAACGCTTCCAGTATAACCGATGAAATGAAGCGCGAGCACGTCGAACGGTATATTTCGATGAAAAAAACAGGATGAAAAAGGGCAGCGCGATCGCGTCGATCGGTACTCCTCGCAAATAAATAAACGAAGCGCTAGCGCGCTGCATAGCACAAACCGATACGGAGTCTTGAAACATCCGACACTAAAACGGTTAATAACATTACTCAAACGACCGTACCAGGAAATTTTTGTTCAACGGATCCGCATTGCGGCTATCACGATGCTTCTTCGTTGCATCGATGCTTCATCGATGAGATTAAAGCACCGTTGAAATAGGTTATTCGATTTCTTACATGGGGAAAAAGTTTTTATATCGTGTTTGCTGTTTTACTTCGCAAGTGTGCTTTACAGTATACGTTAGAACTCCAAGTCGAGCTATCCGAGTTAAAGTCTCTTGAAACTTAAAACGGCACTTAAAGGATATAGGTATAATAGAAGGTTCGTTTAAAATTCAAAAGTGTATATACGTACATATACATTTGAATAAAAATAGCGGATAATCTCAAGTAAAAAAGTAGGTTGGTGTTAGTAAAATGGTTTCAAAATACTTGTCAAAAGTCAAACGACTTGACTAATTAAGAATGGATGTAAGAGATTGAAAGCAAAGGGCATCTAAGAGTATCAATTAAGTAACAAACTCACGGTGACAAAGAGGTTTTCACTCGCTCGAATTCAAATAAATCGGTTAATTTGAACGAAACTTTAGGTGCACGAGAAGCGACACGCGTCCTCAAGGACTACGAAGGTTCTACTCGAACGAATGAAAACTTTTCTCTGGCCCGGTGTGTATACACAAGACGTGCGAATTTAAAGTGCAGATTGTATTAATTGAAATAATTGGTTGGTTTGATCAAATTAATCGTTTTAAGCTGAAATGACGAAGGTCATCCAAGTAATTGATGTCCACTGTAATTATTTGTTAATCGAGCGTGGAATCGGAACGATTCGACCTCGTTCCAACGCGAATCGTTACTAAGGCAGAGACGGCAATTAATAATTGTCGCGTCATTTGTTCGATCGTGTTCACAAATTCAAATACGGCTGAGTGGCGGAAACCATTTATAACACGTCCCGTACCGCGTAGGTCGTATACATATCTCAGGATGAATTTTTCGTACTTCGCCGCATATATTCTCCATGTTAGACATACCATAAAATATTTCGTGCAATCGCGTATTCCTGTCTAATGTCAGGAATTCTCTTTCCATAGGTCTGCGTTTTCCATATTATCTATTTTGCTTATCAGTAAACATTCTTACAATTTGTGATTAATACTGTACGTACAAGAACGTTAAGTTTTTGACGTTGTAATATTTCACATGAAATAATAATGGCTGTATATCGACTAACTTATTAATTAATTAAATTCGTGTATATCAAGTTTCCTATCATTTAATACTTTCGTGTAACTACAGAGATTTGATACTATCAAATGAAATATAAAACTTGGTAAAAAAACGCGCTTCGTTAGGAAATGAGGGTAATGATGCAAATATTTTTTGTAGCCATTATATAGAATTTCGATGGTATAATTAATCAGTATCAACTTACCAGCCCCTGACGGGAAGACAAAAATAACCTGCAAGCAGATGAGATTTGCAAGTATTTTCGAGTACAGGTCCTTCATGGTTGTAAAAGATCAGGGGATGTTGTCGCTCTAGAATAGGAGAAAATCAGCTGTTTCAATAACTGCTGTGTTGGCACTGGAGTGCGTAGACCAGAAATATCTGCGACAAAAATCAGAATACATTTGTTTTCACATGATTCGATCAATTTTGTGTAGAACTAAGCTGATTGAACCTAACACGGGATAATTGTCCAACTTACGACCTTAACAAGCCCGCTTGATTCTCTATAAGTGCTTGAAATTGATGCTTGTATTCTTTCCAGATTAACAAGCTGTGCCTCCGCCCCTCCCTCCCTCTCTATTTCCTAAGATCGAGTTAGACTGCCACAACATATTATCTTTCTTCTTTTCTTTTCTTTTCTTTCGATCTTTTAAAGCCTTAAATCGCTGGTTATTATAGTGTATACATTCAATTACCCTGTAAGTCGTAAGTACATGTTTTACGTTATTTTTCATTTTCCAGCTAAATTCCACAAAAACAAGAAATATACTTCCAACGTGTTTTCACATGTCTCTAGCAAAGATCTCAAAAACAAGTTGCGGCCCAATTTAAAACGACAAATAGCACCGTGTGTCTCGTTGTGGCAACGCACGCTTCGTCAGCTTTTTAAAAGCGCTCTCTGTCTGCTTTTTTCTCTCTTCACCGCCTATTCGTTTTTTCTTAACGAGTGAAACCGTTTTTACGAGGACGGGAGCACAGAAATGACGTACTGGCAATTCTGTTTCGTGATGACACAAGCAGCCCGGTTTCAGTGAATTAATCCTGGCCCCAAGCTTCCAATTATCTCTCCCTTCCTTTCCTTTATTTTTCCCTTCTATATCGAGTTTCAGGTTTTCTAAATTTCCATTACAATCAACTATGGCTTTTCTCTATTTTACATGTTAGCCGATGATTCCTGGCAAAAGCATCGGCTGTAAAAATATTTGGAGTTGCAACAGCAACAAGTGTGTTTTCTCAAACAGAAAATATTGGAAGCGTACTCGTTGGCAAAACAGTTCACGGATAGTTCGTCCTCTGCTCGTTATTTGTTTCAATACCGTTAGCAAATAAATTCATGAAACATAGTGTATCGCATAAATTGAAAATAAAAGCTTTGCGTATACTTGGTAGTTGAACTTTGACTATTATACGTATGTTATATATGTAGTATCGTGGACAAAAGGCCTAAGATATCTGCCGAACCATAAACAATGCCGCGAGAGCCGCGGCATCGTCGGGTACATCAATGTGTCGTCGGTTCTTTTTAAGTGGATAGTTTCGTGGAAAGGGCCTGCGTGACTCTGGCCACGGGCGTTTCGGGACACGTGTCCGATAGGACGGGAAAAGACAAAGAGACGCTAAAGGCAGTGTTAGTTGAGCAGCCGGAGAAGACGGATGCAAAAGGTGTGCAGAGTGTGACTTGAGAAGCGAGAGCGAGCGAGTGTAGAAGCCGAAGAGTGTGAATCGGGAAGTCGGAAGCCGTCTATGAGAATAAGACGTACGACAGCATTGTAATCATTTCGTTGCTTCGAATATTATTTATTAAATCAAAACATCATTACTTGTCCTTTCCTCTAAGACCCATTAAGATACTACATATATATATAGAAGATTGCTTAGAATTTGGAGCTTAATAACATATGTCAAAATCATTGACATTAAAGAAGGTGAACCTTACTTACCAAATTTCCTTCCGTCAAATGATACATAAAAATTGAAAAAAATAATATACATAGTTTTGACTTTCTTCCGCATTATAATTTGAATCACTCGATTTATTCGACTAAAGATAATCAAGCAATAACCTCACTTTACACGTATTCTCATCACGTGAAATAGATCACATCAGGGATTTTCAAAAGTCGATGGAATATTAATAGCGATTAATTATTTATGGATGTATTCTGCACGGTTAAAGCAATCGCCTAGTGAATTATCGAGTTCCAGGAATATGAACGGTAAACAGGATTGCAGCTATAAATGACTCTCTAACGTGTATATTAGAGATGAATTTGATCATTTATCCTCATAATATGAAATACTCTTTCAAGTGGAAATCATAATTAACAATTTCTGGCAGCGAAAAGTAAATAAATCGATACGTTTAAATCAATATTAGAATTTCTTAATATTTTTATCAAATATTTTTATCAAATATTTTAACATCGTAGAAGTGTCGTTGTAGAGAAACATTAGGTTGTTCCAAAAGTTTCTTTCGTTTTATAAAGAAATGATAGATGTACGATATTTTTTCTGTATCTATCATTTCTTTATAAAACGAAAGAAAATTTTGCGACAATCTAATAGAAATTTAGCTTTAACACAATATAAAAATGGATTGTTATGCCCCTAGGAGATAAGAACAATATGATTAATATTAATAATGAATACGTTAACGTAACGTAAAGCAGCTTTTGCAGAAGGCTATTAAGGCTATTGCTGAAAATGTTTACTAAAGAATGATAACATGAATTTTCTTAAGTACCCCATTTGATACTTAATCTACTTTGTAAATACTGTACGTCCTAACTTTGAAAGAATGCAATTTTAGCCAGAATGTTTCAAATTACCTAGCCGTATTGTTTCCATGTAATATAATTTATATTTACATTATCTCGCGTAATTCTTTCCACTTTATTGACTTCTAAACGTTAATGTAATATAATTTTTATAATATAATTTTAATCGAAGTTATTTAAAATTTGTAGTATCTCATCCCTACTAGAATAATATTAACAAATGTGCAGAGCTCAAGTCGAATAACACCGGCTCAGATAAATGATCATCAAACTTACTTTTGTTATCGTCGATGTCAGTGATTTTAAACCAGCCAACGTCCATGGCAATCAATATTATTTAGCCGGTCTTAACGCAATGTAAAAAGCAAAAAAAAAAAAAAAGAAAAAAAGAGGAAGGAAGGAACAGGGAAGCAAAGAGATAAAACGAATTTTTCATTTTCTCGAAACTAGATCGAGTTTCAAGCTGCTCGTAAAAGAGTCTGTAGCCAATCCGACTAAATTCGACGAACCGCGCTTCAAAATTCCCAGAGAACTGTGATAACCATCGAAATCTGTACAATTTGTCGATTCATCGCTTGATTAAAAAATGGAACAAAATGAGGCTGATCAGCCGGCCTTTGAACTTCTAATGATCCCTATCGTTATACCCTAGGTTGAATGCTACGATATAAGCCGAGACAGCTATAAGTAGGGTTCAAGTGATTGCCGCCATCTATTATTCACGCGTTACACATTCGCCAGACGGACGCGTCTAACGGTTGACATTGTTTTCTACCCTCAGTTCCAACGCAATTACGTTGCTACGTGCAATCAAGTCTCGAGTGAAGCTAATGATAAGTTGTTGTTCGATCCTACACAATTACTAAAATTATTCAAATTAAACTAATTTAGTCTAAAAAAACAAGTAATTTCGTTATATATTTCCTTTCATAATAAGCCATGGTTGGAATATAGTAGCTGACGAAAATATTCGTATATTTGTAGAAACATTTTAGGGCTGTATTATGCATAACGGCACTATAGAATTAATACTGTAACAGAATTCTACTATCATGGTTATGCTGGTAATATTCGAAACAAATCTGAAAATCTATGTAGATGTTGTAAGATATTCAGTACGAGTACTGTGCATTACTGGTATGTACATAATCACGACGAGATAAGGAAGGTACTGTTCTCTATTGCTCGTCGCTACCCGTTGCTAGTAGCAACGTACTATGCATATATATCTCGTAAAGATTTTAAATGTAGCCAACGAGACCATTTTTAATATTTGACTATCGTGACCCATTACAGTTTCATCACTTTCAATTAATTGAACACGACCCGCACCTTAAGACTAAAATACACAATATAAGTATGGCACAGAAAATCTTTTAAAATTTACGGACGACTATTTATGGT
Source organism: Bombus affinis (assembly GCF_024516045.1). Taxonomy (NCBI): domain Eukaryota; kingdom Metazoa; phylum Arthropoda; class Insecta; order Hymenoptera; family Apidae; genus Bombus; species Bombus affinis. Next base: position 51,973 of record NW_026108906.1, on the reverse strand, counting down.
ATTTAAAGGCAGCAAAGATAATAATTAGCTGCAGATTTGCCTCGAATCGTAGCATACAATATGGAATCTGATTATTAAAAATTACTGTGGAAATACAGTGGATTTCCATAAGATATTCGTGCTTGTGGGATTTTGGAAATAAATTCTTAACCCAAATGGACGACCTCGATACTCGAGAAATTTTGTGAAGCTGACGTCAATGGCGATATGTACTGTTGTTGTGCTATCATTTCATAGTAAGCTGTATTGATTGCACTTCTATTCACGGAATTGATTTATTCCACACAAAAGTTGACAACAATAATCGAAAAAAGAAAAATATATTACCACCTTTCACATCAGCATACACAAGCACATAGGATTTCACACGAATATACACACTTGTAAATTCGACGAAACGATCAAATTTAATTATTTTTCGATTTTTCGGGCATCAAGTACTACATCAAACGTTACACATCAAACGTTAAAATACGGCGAGCATACAAAATGTACAAACCACTCTAAATTAATTAACTTTGAACGTTATTGATTAATTTAAAAAAACCACTGTTGCGTTGAGTTTTACATTTTAAAAAGTTGTTATCCGTTTTTGCTTTGTTTAAAACTAAAAACAGGACTCATTGTAAGTTCATTGTAAGTCGTAAATATCCCTTTTATTTATTTAAACAAACAGATATTTAAACAAACAATTTATAAATATGTAATTTATTTACGTATATTTGTAATATCTGTTTTATAAATTTGTACAACCATTTATCCATTTATCTATTTTATTTGCATATAATTTTTATAGACTTTTTTTTTTCTTTTTTAAGAACGAAAAATTGTGAATTGTTATTTTAAGACATGTCAGGCTGAAGCGATACGCGATATATATTTCTATTCGGATTTCACCGTCGTCGTAACCGATGCTATTGGAAACGTTTCACAATAGACGTCTTAGAAGCGCTTGCAATGTCCGTCATGTGTAAGGCTCTACCACTGAATCGCGGCTGCCATTTAGTGATTAAGGTCGATCACTTAGAGACGTTAATCCGCCATAATGGTGAGCAATACATCGAAGCCATTATTGAAAGCATAGTTACGCTTTAATTTCATCGATCTTATTCACAAATAAAAGTGTACAAATTATAGGATTTCCAAATATTTAGTTTAGTTAAAAGGAGATATGAAAATGACAGGTATATTCAAAGGATAAAACAGAACCGTACGATTGTAAAGTTTCAAATCATTATAACTATTTAAATTTGAAAAATCCTACTATATTTATACAATATATTTTTATTAAGAATGGAAGAAATTTCGAAAAATCCGCCAACACTTTTTACTGTCGTCTTGAAGCACACCATATGTTAAGCTTCTTCGTCGTTACAAATTTTATCGCGGATGTAACGAACGTTTCGAACATGTAGCACGCACGCGTCAACGCCTACATTTGGATTTTAAATATATGTTTTATGCATTAAATGTATTTGTACTTTCTTGCGCAATTTCTTTTAATTTGTTACGATATGGAGGGTTTAATTACGTTTAAGATATCTATCTGAATCCTTTAAATTCAAAGTTCTTTAAAAAATTACGTTACGTAAAATAATCGTTTTTCCACCTTATTGTATCATAAAATAGTTACTTAAATTCATATTACTTAAAGAATCTTCCTACAGAAAGAATAAAAATGAATAAAATCCTATATGTTAAATTTTACGTGGTTGATGGAATACATAGCGATGACGAGAACTAACTACAGACAACAAGAAACTATTAGCGAAGGCAACTGGTGACTATGAATGTCGTCTCTATAATATGTGGCGACTAAGGAGAACAACTACCAACTACGGATAACAAGTAACAACCAACTGTCTCGTTTCTAAGAGGCAACTAACTTGCAATTATCCTCCTTTGATGGTTTCTGTAGCGTGATATACGTCTTGAACGTAGTTAAAGAATATGGTCGCTGCTGAATGGCGATTTGACAGCAAGGCGATCCCGCCAGTTCAAAGCTTGACATTGCAAGCTACCGAAAACCATTAATCTTGTTATCGAATATCTAGCTTTCAGAAGAACCCTTGTGATATGATATGACGTCATGACATTTTTATGACGAAGATGAACAAACACCGACCTCTAACGAAACAAATTTTTATTAAGTGCCGTATGTGAGTTGCAGGCCGGCCAACCAAGGAAATTTATCGAATGTATAAAGTAAACTATATATACGAATATATTGGATATATCATAAAATGCCCGCGTTATATCGTCCAACAGCATAAAGAAAGCTAAATTTAAGGAATTGAAAAATTGAAATACCAATTATAAGAGAGTTAATTAAATTCAAACCTATCGATGGTCTCATAAATTTCCTGGAAATTGATATCTTTCGAGTTCTAAATTCTCCTTAGAAAGTATCATAGAGAAAATATGAAACTTGAAAAGTACATCACGCTGATGCCTCGATAAATCGTCGTGTCGATAAATCCATGTGTCCGAGCGATGAATTTTCCCCAAACAACAAAAAACTGAAGGGAAATCTTCCTTGAAGGACGTGACAAGGTAGGGGAAGCGGGAACAATGATCGCGCGATAAACTGATGGTGTACGTATAGAACGAGTGTTGCGAGAGAATTATCGAGAAACAAAAAAAGAAAAAATAATCGTTGGCCGGCGCGACTATACGCTGTCGACGGGCAAACAGCGACTGAGACTAACTGAAACGAACTCTGTCACAGTATGAGCACGGGCTGCGTTCGCGGGTCGATCGAACACGTTCTGCGCCTCTCCTCGGCACCGGCGTCAAATCCACCCCCGATGGCTGCAACGCACTGGTGCACTTGGTGGTCCTTCCTTTTTCGTGTGATATTATACCAGCATCTGTGATGCCATTTCAAAGACCGCAATCAAATCATTAAATGGCAGATTAAAGCGACGCGATAATATTACCCCAATATTCGTCCGTAAATGTTACCGTATAGATGTTTAATTAAGCATTATTATGCTTCGAATAATTTACTATCACATGAATCGTTCCACAAGAAAACATATGTTTCACTTTTCCCCGTAGTATGATTGTAATTTATAACAAATATTTATAATTTATAATTTAAAATATTTATAATTCACTGAAAGTATCTTCTTGTCACGATTATAGCCGTAAAATGTCAAATTAAAAGTACCAAATTAAAAACATATGGTATCCCGAAACCAAACGTACGACATGGCGAATCACGATGATACGATAAAAATTGATCTATGTCTTGATTTATTCAAACAGAACGAACTTACTCGAACTTTTCCAGAATAAACGATTTATTCGATAATATCCGTCACCAGCTTCTCTTCCTTCAACGGTAACAACTGACACCGAAAGCTCGAGAGACCCGAACGGTGAGACGTACCCAGAAACAATGCAGTTACCTGGGCAAAGAGTCCCAAAGACCAAGGACGTAGGAAATTTCGAGAAACGGAAATGGAAACTGGAGTGGCGCGTCAATCAGCACTGACGGAAACTAATAAAAATGGAAAAAACCAAACTAATTCGTTTCACAAATTATTAAAACGATATTATTCAAAATTTCACTCGATTTTCTCACTGCACACGTCAATATTTGTCGAAATATCAATATTAAAAAGTTAATAAAAAAAATATCCTCTTTCCTCATACCTGTCTTTCTCCCGAGCGGCGAAGGAATACTAGAATGTTCGAGAACAACGGATACTTTTTGATTTTATCTCAATATCAATTTCAATCTTTTTAAACGAAATATAATCTGAACGATGAAACGTTTGATCAAATAATGTTCTTCGTTCGATGCTAAAGGAAATTGAGAAGAAACATCGAAAATTCGTTAATAAAACGAATTTCTTTGTTTCTGTGAGATAATAAACTTGATATACGTATTGGTTTTTAAAATCAATATAGCTAACCAATGGGCACACTTTTAACAAGGGCGATGGAACATACCAAAAATCTTTCAAGATGGTCTTGGCAACGGAAGAGTCGAAAATATGACAATTATAAATGAAAAATTCTAATATTTTACAGCTGGCAACGATAAAGAACTCCAGATATTCTCCTAATTAATTTACAACAAATTCGCGTATATGATCGATAGCTGACGTCATTGTGTCCCACAGCCCTTGTAAAACGATAAGAATTTCCTGGAAAAACTTGTAGCCACGAAATGAAAGAGATGATAAAACTTCTAACAAGAGTACTGAGACGAGCAACTTTGTACTTACCCCTTCGGAGTAGGGAACGTGATTAAACGTCCGCGAGTTCGAAACTTTTGTAAGTCACTGCACGGCCGCTGCTTATGGTGGAAATGTAATAGATATAAGTACAGAGCGCGTGAGCGAACTAAAAACGCGATATAGGGGTAAAGAGAGAGACCGTTCCGTTCTTCTCTAATGCCCGCGTACTTGTGCCGGAAATGTGTAACAACGGTAAACGAGCGCCGTCAGTGTCCACTAGTGTGCATGCCTGATTAAACAAGGACAGAAAATGCTTATATACAGCCTTCTCTTTCTATTTCCATGTCGCATCCGTCTTACTATACAGTAGACGGGATTCGACTATTCCATCATTATATTCGCACCCTGCTTATGTGTGCGAACAAATCGTTCGTCTCCTGTTTGATGCTCAGTTTTCAACGGAGTTGAAGGGAAACATTATAAGAGAAAGGAAGTGACGGATTGTCTCAAAGTAATAAACGAAAATTCTCGTAACTATCGAAAAACGATAGTCAATACAAGGATATCATTATCACATTTAAAACTATCACAATGAACGGTGATTTATCGCTGCAAGGTACCACAAATAAGATATCTCATAATTTGCGAAAAGAGGTAAGGAATATTCTAGATTTTAGACTTTGGAACTTCCATGACAGTCATGAGTGTGTTTTGTCATTGATTTGCCATATTGCGTTTTTCACAATTGTTGTTCATTTTTTGTGATATTTTACACTCGCACATAGTATCTATGATTTTTTCTTTCGATAATTCTTATAATTATTGTCAATAATTAATTATTTATAGCCATTTACGCTGTATTATATATCATTCAGATTTATCTTTGCACGTATCAAGATAGTAGATAACAAAATTATGTGTAACAAATTTATTAAACTCGCAATGTAACAGAAAATTGCATGAAAATCTTTATATTATTAATAATTATTGTTAATAATAAAAAAAATAAATGTCGCATTAGGAGGAGAGTCGTACTTCGGAACGTAATCGGAACATATTGTACCTTATATGTGATTATTTGGAACGCAATGGGTGAGTACATTGCAATTTAGATATCTTCTTAGTTGCAATTTTTTCGAATAATATCGGTGACCAATCGAAATAGAAATTAGTGCGGAAAGAGGGGAAGGAACCAAAATTTGAAAATCGACATCGGTAACTCAGTAGTTATAGAATAACTCAATCGATAACGTAGATTAACTAGTTATAAATGAAAATATATTTAAATTCAAACTTTAAAAATTAGAAATTAAAAAGCAGAAGGCAAAAAATTATCGCCGAGGATTTATATAATAATAAATAAACAGTACATTCTTTTTGTCTGTCTTACCTAGAAATAAAACAGTTAATTGATGATTATCGTATAGTGTGTACTCATAGCATAAAATTTGTTCAATGAATTAAAAATTATATTTTTTAGATATGTAGACATTAGCGATGTATTAATCCGGGAAGCTCGTCTACCTCGGAAATATCGAGTCTGCGACAACGTCGATTTGGAAATTATTCTTACAGAATATGAAAATTATTACAAGATGAAATTCCAAAAATATCCTATATTGTGCAAGAAAATAACTGAAAAGGAAATAAAGACGAGGGAAATGACAAATGCGAACAAAGTGTAAGAATTTAAATTATTTAACACTATTCAACGTTCTCAACGTATTCAACGTATCGATTACAATATCATTCAATCTTCGAAGAAGTAGTAAAACGTGTCAAATCTGTTAGCAAACAAACGAGAAGTGAGTCTGTATCTGGGTCTGTGAAAGGGAGGAATGCACAACAGAAGATGAGGGGTGATGCTACGGATGATATTAATCTCGCAATGACAGTGACATCAATTTTCGCCAATGAAAGCGATGAATCTTCATCAGAAGAGGAGCTATTTAACATCTTAATGGAACAATCCACGCAATCAAAGATATCAAAATAGGCTCAGAAGCTTTATATAGACAATCTGGAATTACGAAAGATTATTGAAGACATTTCATGCGTAAGTTATTTTCGATTAATATACGTATTGTAAATACTGATTTCAGTAAAGTTTTAAATAACGAATTACATAACACTTACGGAAATTAATACGGAGATTATGCGCCATTTCATCTTTGTATTGTCGCAGGAAATCATACTGACAAAATTAAATGTATATTGGGACAACATTGTAGGCCTAGAGGAATGTAAATCTGCTATTAAGCAGGCCATTGTGTATCTCCTCAAGTACCTTATCTTTTTCAAAGGCCCATTTTCTCCCTGGAAAGGTATTCTGCTATACGGACCACCTGGTACAGGTAAGATACTCGTATTTCTTTCATTCCCGTACATGTTTACAAGCAATTACGAAATAGGGAAGACGATGTTGGCGAAGGCAGTCGCAACAGAATGCCAATGCACCTTTTTTAACATAACGGCCAGCTCATTGGTGAGCAAATGGAGAGGTGATCCCGAGAAGTATATCCGTCTAAGTTGATTTCCTTTGTCTACGAAGAAGAGATTCTAGAATATATCATATATAATAATAATCATATATAAATAGAATAGTTGTTTGGAAAACGAAATGATATTACGTTCGTGATGAAACAATGAATTTAAGGAATTTTGAATATAATATTTAATAAATAATAAATACATTTGTTAAACTGAACAGGTTTTATTTGAACTTGCCTATAATTTTTCGCCTACAATTATTTTTATCGATGAGATTGACTGGATAGGCACAAATAAAGGAGTAAACTGTACATTGTCTGAACCTGCAAAGAGAATCAGATCAGAACTTCTTTCTAGATTGGATGGATTAGTATCTAACGAAAATTCTAATGTAGTTCTTTTGGCTGCAACTAATTGCCCGTGGTATGTATATCACCCTATTTCAATGTTTTCTAAGTAGAAAATATCTTAATATCATAATTATTCATTATCTTAATCTTAATTATTGTGTTGTGCGGAATATTCCTTTGTTATTATTAATATAACAGAACAATAATATTTATTGTAAATATATTATTACGGACATTGATGCAGCTTTACGCAGACTTTTTCTTGAAAAGAAAATATACTTATCATTACCAAATGAAGTTACTCGACTTGGTATGTTCAAATTATACCTTAGCAACCAGTTATTAGAGAATATGGATATTGTAAACCACATAATAAAATCTACTGAAAAATATTCTTGCGTGGATATAAAATTGCTTTGTAAGCAAGCATGGCTGCTAGAAATAAGTCCAATATGGGAAAAACTTGAAAAAAAAAAAAGAAACATCTGTTACGACTTTGAAATATGAATTAAAGAATTATGAAATAATAGCAAAATTGTTAAAAACAATGTCACCTACAGTTACGGATGTGGATAGATATGAAGCGTGGAATAAATATGTATGCCATAAGAACATATTTTAAAAAATATAAATGGTTATCATATAAAAATATAAAAATATAAAAATATAAATGGTTATAAATTATTAATAGAATTATAGTTCGAAAAATTGTTCGTATGCGTGCATGTATGTGTGCGCACGGGCTATAAACAAGTTTGAAATGTTCGTTCTACATATATACGTGGTATACATATTCCCTTATAATATATAATATGTGTAATCTGAGTGATAATATATCCACGTATTACATATGTGTTAGTGTATTTTATCGATAATCTGTCTTTTATTTCCTCTTATCTTATTAACGCATGTATGGGCGCGTATATGCGCCGGGCGAAAGCTATGGTTATATATGGGATTGTTAACAAATAAAAATTAATCTAGGTGTTATTAAAGAAATTTGTTTCAGCTTCTAAACTTTTTGATGATTGGTTTACTTTGAATATTTTGCATATCTTTGCATATCATGAGCATTTTGTACATTTCTATACATTCAAATTTTCTATGAATATAAAATGATCCGCACTACTATCTACTTCATAGTATACTCTATACGTTTAAAATGCTCCATTAGAAGCTTAAATCTATCAAAATACAGCTCCTAGGGAAATGTGAATTTTCACACGACCACATAATATCGATTTTCTGATTGAAACGTATAGGCAGGTATATACTAGCATAAGCCACCTTCGGCATTTGGCCGTATGGTGCAGCACTAGCTCTGTAACATAGAAAACCATAGGCGTCAGTTCTTCTTATTTCCTCTCTCATATATGTTTACTTTAATGTCACTTATTCAGGCGCTTGATACATTGTCGGAATGAAATTTTAGTAATGTGCAAGTAATTTTGAGTAGATTAATAAAGTATAATAAGATATTAGATTCATGTACATAGTTTCAAGTGACATCAATCTTTATGTCTAGTATATACATGTGTATTGATCTATAAGTCAGTGTTAAAATAACGAATAAATGGCAGAAGAAGGAAAGAAGAAATCTATTAAGAAACCTGTGTTAAAAAATGCTATTCCACAAGAAAAAAAGAAAGTTGATTACATTGAATGCCTCGATGAGAAAGGTATTAAAGTAATAGGGTGAGTTCAAAAAGTAAAATTTATAATCAAGAAACATATAACCTCAACCTAACCTATAAAAATCACCAATAGCGGAATATATATATTTGAAAACAATTTTTTTATTTCAGTGAGGAAGAAAAAAAAGATGAACCTCTAATTATTCCATTACTAGGTTCAAAAACCTGGCATGATAGAATTGTTAATAAAATAGATGCAGACATTTACCTTCCGAAGGCAGATAAGGAAAAGGTAGGAGACGCTAGTGTTAACGAGGCAAAATCAAAGCTATCTAATGGAAAAACATCGCCAATAATATCAATATAGAAAGAAAGAGCCAGTTGAAGATAGTGAAAATAAAGTTGTTACTTTAGAAGAGCAAGCGGCTAAAGAAATCATTGAGGAACTTAAGTCAAAGAATGAACATGAAACTAAAACAAATGATTTAACTTTACCTTTAGTAAAAGATGAATCATTAGGAGGCAAAGAACAGGTACGTTATCAACATATTGATGTGCAATGCGCAGATGTATTACATTTGCATATTATAAATATCGTTTTGTATTTTTCAGTCTACGTTAGAAGATTATGAAAAAATTCCTATTGATGCTTTTGGTGTAGCAATGTTAAGGGGAATGGGATGGCAACCAGGAAAGGGAATTGGTTGAAATGAAAAGTATGAATTTTACTCTGGATTAAATTAATTATATGTATTTAATACATCACTTATTGGAAAGTAAACAGAGAACATCATTTTTTATTTCACAATCGTTTATTCTAACTATTACAGATTAGTAGCAGCTGTCATACCAGAATTACGACCAAAAGGTATGGGTCTTGGAGCAGACAAAGTAGCATTGCAGAAGAAAAATACAGATTCCAAAAAAGAAGAGGAAGAAGTTAAAATCGAGAAAGGAACATTTGTGAAAATTATAGCTGGAAAACAAAGTAATAATTATGGTCATATAGAAGGATTTGATGATGATGCAGGAAGGCTCATAATAAAACTAGCTCTTGGTGGAAATATAATATCTGTAAATGAATTTATGGTACGGCCAGTGACTAAATCAGAATGTTCTAAGAACTCAAAAGTTCAAAGTTAATATGAAGTGTTAGTTTTTCATCAAGGGACTTTTAAGAAAACAAATTTGAATTGACATATACATATAAAGACATAATCGGACATGTAGAAAAACTAATTCAAGAGTACCTGTAAGTGTGTTGTTGCATGCAATTTTTTAAAGGTCCCTTCTATTTTTATATAAAATATGATAAATGTAGAGGTTTTAGCTTTCAGTATTTTATGGGGTTAATTTCAGATACAAAAAAGTATGAGGAATATAAGGACAAGGAATCCAAGGGACTCAAGCAAAAGATGGATAGAAAAAGATCAATGTCCCCTGACCCCGAAGACGGTGAAGATGGTGACAAAAGTAGTAATAAAAGAAAGAAAATCGGAAGTACGATGCAGAATAAGAACAAGTATGATAAAGTGGGGGATAAAAAATCAGAAAGACGAAAAAGGCGCTCCGAATCTAATGATGACAGCGATAGTGATTCTGAAAAGAAGAGACGAAGAGAAAGAAGTAACTCTAATAGTAATGATTCTTATAAATTAAAAAGATTGAAGAAGTCAAAGAAACGTAAGAAGCACGATTGCTCGTCTGAAAGATCAAGTAAGAAACATAAAAAGAAAGGCAAAGAAAGAGAAAAAGTTAGAGATAAGAAACCCAGAGATTATGCAGACAGAAAGAAACACAAAAGACGAGAAAGATCAAGATCTCGATCATTTAGTAGGCAGTAATATTTTCCAGTAACGTATTCGGTCATTTTACTTTCAAGATAAATTGTACAATTTTATTTATACAGATTTTATAATAAAGTGTATTTTTACAAAAGTATATTTCTTTTCTTACCCTTAACTGAAAATTACATTTAATTATAATATGTAATAATGTTTACAATTACATCAAATTTAATGTCCTAAACTTTATCAATAATTATTAAAAATCCCCGCGTATTGTTTACGTAATGTTGATATCGAGTAGTAAAATACATAACCTCAAAGAACATTATGATACTTACGAACATCGCTAAACAAGTAGTGCGAACGATGTCGAGAAAGTATTCACTATGTATAAAGTATTTATAGATAAAAAGTATGGGAAATATATAACCGAGTGTATTTAAATTTTCCAACATTTTAGCATTTCGCTTGGCGTTGGTACAACTTCAAGTAAATGAAGTAAAAGCAAAAATGTAGAGCGGGCAGTTTCCTACATTTCCAGCGCGAAAGAGCATAATGCTGATATTATCGCTCTTCCTGAATGCTTTAATTCGGCATATGGAATACGTAATAATTTGTTTCTTTTTCTAATAATTTATTATATGTATAACAACTATATAGAAAAAAGTAAAAGTAGACAAATTACCTTATCGTTTATACTTCCATAAAGATTGTGAATTGACTCGAGAATATAGAATTTCCCCACTTTTATGATTATCGTGATTTTTGTATAAATATATTTTTTAAGATACTAATAATTAGGTACTTATAAACTAGTATTATCAATTATTTTGTATTTATAATTCCACCTATAGTAGTTAAAAATTAAAGTTAGTTAAAATCTAACTTTATGCTTCAAAAAGTACTAGCAAAGTCGTTACGTAACAAGTCACTGGTACTAACCCAAATAGCATGATTGTAATTAAACATTTCTAAATATTCATTTTTCATCTTGAACCTGTAGAAACAATTTATTATATGTACTATTATCTAAGTAATTATATATTTAAGTAAATCGAAATATAAAATTTAGTTATTTTAATAATTTAAAAAATAAAAAATTGACAAACATTTCAACCTAATTTATGGTTGGAACAAAGGACAGTTATTTTTCATTAATTGAAATATTGCAATGCAGAATACTTTCCAAAATACGCCGAGAGTATTCCTGATGGTGAAACGAGCGTTGCTTTATCGATGGCAGCTAGAGAAAACAGCATTTATGTAGTTGGTGGTACGATACCTGAAATAGAGGGCGATAAATTGTACAATACCTGTACTATTTGGGGTCCCGATGGAACTTTGATAGGAAAACACCGGAAGGTAAATAATATACCTCCATGTGGCTTTGAAATTGAAAATATTGGGGTGGAGAAAGTGACTCTATCTAGGAATAATTTAGGAATATACATATGTACATACGTGTACTATAACCAATTCTATAATTTAAAAAATATGTTATAGGTTTATAAAATACGTCTTGATACGAGAAACATATATTTTTGTCGTAATATAATATATAAGATTTGGACAATATATTTGTTTTGTAACATAAATTTTTCACATAGGAAAAAACTTATTTTTTCTTAAAAAATATTCCTTCTCAAATATTATTAAATGATAAAACTTTTTAATAAAAGAAAGTGATAAAAACGCTGTCAGTTATTAAATAAAAAACAATTAAAGTTTAAAAGTTCGTAACATTGATGTTAAATTACAAAAGTTACAGCAATAGAGTTAGCAACTATATTTTTATATTATTAGGTACATCTATTCGACATCGACATTCCCAACAAGATTACTTTTCGAGAGAGTGATTCACTCAGTCCTGGTAATTCCCTAACAATGTTTGATGTGAAGGGCTGGAAAATAGGTATTGGCATTTGCTATGATATCATATTCGAGGAAATGGCACGCATTTATCGGAACAAAGGTACAGTAGCTTAATCGAACAATACTTAACTAGCAGGAAAGTAACTATCTTTCTTAAATATATTCTATATAAAATATAATCAATATAATCTGTAACTCTGTATAAAAAGGAGCTTAATTTAAAAAACCAGTATATTCGCTGAAAATGAAATAAATAAAAGAATTAGAAGCACGACAAGAGGACTGTTCTCGCATATTCATAAATTATGGAATGTGGACTGTGCAGCTACAAAGTTAACTAAAATTCAGTGGTCTCATATTTCCCGTTTCTCTGTGTTAGGTTGCCAAATGCTGATATATCCGGCGGCATTCAATATGACCACTGGACCACTGCACTGGTCATTACTTCAGCGTTCCAGAACGAATGACAATCAATTATACGTCGCCTGTATATCACCGGCTCGTGTTCCTTCAGCAAGTTATGTCGCATGGGGACATACACAGTCGACAAATCCCTGGGGGAAAATCCTTTACGATTTGGAAACTCAGGAAAATATGGTGGTCACCGATATCGGTAATTTCCAGCTTAACGTTAAAAGCGAGAAATCCACGATGTAATTAACTTTGAGTCTCGTTGTTTTATCGATTTTGCCGGCTCCCTCTGTATTTGCTGAATTTATTAGCAAGCATTACTTATTACTTGGTATGTTTTTCTTTTCTCTCAGATTTGAAAGTTGTTGAGGAAGTAAGGGCTCAGATACCTTTTCTCAAAGATACATTTTCTCAAAGACGTACGGATTTGTACGACACTGTCTATAAAAAGGAGTAACTCTACACTGAAACAGAAAATGTTTTCTTATAATATTTCTACTACAATACCGTTTTTTTTTTTTTTTTTTTTTATGAATTATTACTAATTACTTATCATTTGTACTAAATGAATAACTCAATTAAGAAAACCAAAATGTTATAAATGATAATCTTGTGTATCAATATGTAATTGGATATTGTAATAATATTGGAGTGTCTTTGATCAGGGATATGATAAAGAACACGCGAAGACTACATTCTTTTGAACATCTTTAATATCCATCATTTATAACATTAAACATCTTTTTAAATATTTAGATACATTAATACGTAACTCTTTATATATATAAACATTAATTTGAAGTTACAAGCTTAGAGAAATTGGTCGATTAATATTTATAGGTCGGCTGTCTTGATGAAAGTCTTAAAGAAAGCAAAAACATAACAATGTCGCAAATATAATTTATAGTTTAACTTCTTTCTTGTATCTGTCTGCCTTTCACGATGTTTTACCAATTACAATAAGTAATTTCGACTTCTTTGCGCTCCGTTTTAACGCATTCGAGACCGAAAGAAATTCATATCAATCAGTAGGCATAATATATATAACTGTACATAATACATTATAGTATAACATAGTATATAATTTTATATTTTAAAAACACGAGGCATAAAATTTAAGATTGTCATCGATTTAAAATTAAAATATGAAAAGGATATTCGAGAGAGAGAAAAGCACAGTATCATTCTAACAAAACATTCAGATCGTACTGACACCCAGGAATCGTATTACAATAAAATCTCGGTCTCGAATGAATTAACATGAACGATTAACATGAAACACACTTGCGGCTTAAACACCTTCGATATCGAGGAAATTCAAACTTTACAAATAAAAGCAGTCTGTTCCTCTTTCCACCACAGACTCTCATACCATATCCGCTCTTATCCAGGCTTTTACTTGAAATCTCTGTCTATTTACAATTTAAATTTACCCGGACCACTCGTTGAATCGGCAGCCCTTTATAAATATATAATGAACCCAGAACATATACCTGTGCCCCTAGCTGGTATCAGCTCTAGTAACGTTCATACCGGAACTTTCATACGACGCCAATTTGTCACGCGTGAACATCGATTCTTTCAGGGGTCACGGCTTTATGGGATTATATCCTTTAAAGTAATTAAAGTGATACTAATGATACAGAATTTTTTACAAATATTTAATATGTCCATAAAATAGGAAGTTTCGTGCTCTCTTATTTTATATTAATTATAAATTAATAAGTTTTACATTTGTTATCTATAGATATAATAAATTATTGAAATTCCATGAAGACATATTCTGGAACACATTAGAAGATTTTGCTGTAATTTACAACGGATGCTCCGAGTACAAACAGGCAGTAAACGAACAAATAGAAATTCAGGCCATTGTGGTAGTATAGCTCACGTGGGATTTTAAGCTCGAATTGGACTTAAACGTTACGATCGTCGTGAATAATTACGATATATACCCTGTACGACGAGCAGAGAATCTTAAATTATTAACGGCAATTCCTTTGTGCAAAGTGCAATTTTATTAACGGCCTGTAACGAATGAACGGCTCGTTTTGAATAAAGTTTACATTTAGAAAGTAAACACAGAAACACATTTTAAGAAACTAAGATATCGAGTTCTACTTGTAAACATCAAGTGCTCTTCGTTTGAGAAGATTACGAGTCTCTTCTTCGATAACGACATTAATTAAGAAGTTTCGATACCGTTTATGACATTAAGATCTCATTAGTAAAGTTATATCATTAAAATCCTACTGTTCCTAGAGAATATATATAGTTAAAACTTCCAGAGGATCAACAGGTAAAGAAATTGTTGATATTAGCATTGTTAGTGACAACTGACTGTAATCGATATCTGCTGGGTGAAGTTGTGTGTTCTGAGAATCTGTGTTAATGCAAGGATTCTGTTACAAATCATCAACTAAAGAGCCACCGGGCACGTCCGACCGATCGATCGATACCACGAACCTTGAATGAATTAACGCTCAAGGTGGAACGGATTTAATAGATCGAGTGTTAGTGTAATTTGACACTTTGTTTACACTTGCTTTATGCAAACAAAGTTTGATGTTCTGAACTCGATGGTTATAAGATCTTATTGAAACTCCAGTATTTCACCCGCACGGTACGACACTTTGTTGATGATTGTCCTTGTATGTTGTTGATACTCCCCATCAGCCGT
Source organism: Bombus affinis (assembly GCF_024516045.1). Lineage (NCBI taxonomy): Eukaryota > Metazoa > Arthropoda > Insecta > Hymenoptera > Apidae > Bombus > Bombus affinis. Next base: position 36,559 of record NW_026108906.1, on the reverse strand, counting down.
TAAATTTTGTTCGTCTATCGTACTTTTCTAGCCAGAGGTTTTCCCTGATGTTTTTCCCTACTGTCTAAGTCATCAGGTTTGCAGCTCGGGGAGGACAGATAATTCGGAATTTCCCAAAGGAAGGAGAGGTGTTATCCGAGCCATAAAGGGACGGTCACTCAAAATGCCGAATAGATTCATTTAAATAATTATGAGAAACAAGTAAGTTTTGTAACCACAAGTTTTCAAATGTTATAGTTTGAATCTGTTCTTATAATTTTAAAAAGACCTTACAGCCAGGATCTCTAAAAAATTCGATGAAAATTCTCATGAAACATCAATTGAAACAATTAAACGCAACAGAGAATGGGTATAATCATATAATTCCTCCCCATTTCAAAATTCATTCATATACATCGATGTTTGTTTTCATATTTGTTTTATGTGTGAAGAATACGTATTTACTGGCATCAAAATATTTTCTGTTTCAATTCCTGGTCATTTTAGATCGAAACTTCCAAATATCGTTGATTAAAAATTTTTTAATTTTTAAAATGAAAGGCACTAATTATAGGACAAAAAGTTGTTTCAATTATTTGAACATTCTGCTTCATTCCTACAATAACATATTTTATTTTAAATTAAAACAAGAATCAATACTATTGTGTATAAGTTTAATGGAGTGACACAGGTGATTTGTAGCTAACACTGTAGCTAACATAGTTTCTGCAATATACCCTTTAATCGAGTAGAAACAAGGGGATTTTAGAAATTTCTATTAACCGACAGTATTGTCAACAAGTTTTAACAATGACTGAAGGTTGCAAAATTAAATATAAAATGATTTATTAATAGCATATGCAGTGTTAAATTTGTAAATAAGCAGTTTATCTTTTAAGAATAACAAAGACACCAGAAAATAAAAATAAAGAATATTCTAATTATATTGCAAACTAACGAATAATGTAAAGAATTTATTTTTGTTATCTATATCACAGATTTTAGGTAAAATATTAATTTACTTATTACTAGGAGATTGAATTTGAAATATAATTATAATTTATAAGGGACACCTTTAAACTAGCAGATATTTGGTAGCAGTTCTCTAGCCTTTGTACAATATAACACAGTTCAGTTTAATTGAGTTTAATCCCTTTGACCAGCTAGTTTCCAATTTCATTTATGGCATAATCTCCTGACAATTTCATACCCTTCAAAAGAAACACGATTTTCTATTATTGTTTTACAATCGCGGAATATGATCAGTGTTTCAATTAAGCTCCACTGTTTTAATTTCCCGTCTACGCACGATGTGGGTACACCGTTTTTTTGTTGTTTTCAGATACAAGTGACGAGAAATTATGAAATGATATTTTAAATTTAAACTGATTTCATTCATTGATTTATTGTAGCGACAATGGTAACTTGTTCAAATAAAGATTTTATAAATAAAATATTTAAGGTCTAAAATAATAAATTAACACATGTGAAAACGTTAAAGCTGTTACCCTTATTCATGGTCTTGTTGGAACGTGTTTAACGAGCGTAACGTAGGCGTGAAAACGAAAACGTTGAGACTCCTGTGGCGTAAAAAGACTGAATTCCTCATAAAAATACAAGAAACGAGAGGAAACGTGCACATAGTTTATTCTCGACCTTGGATACATAAAACCAAAAAAAAAAAAAAAAAAAAAAAAAAAGAAAAAGGAACAAGAATTTTTTTTTTTGGTTATTTAACGAAACTCATTGTATCATTTTTATTACTCTATATAAAACGTAGAATCATATACTGACGAATGTTATTTCGAATTTCTAACTTCAGAACGATAATTACATATTTGAAATTACCAATAAGTGGTAATAGCATTAAAAATATGGAATATTCAACGAGATGAAATATAAGTAAGGTATTTAAAAGAAAAAAGATTGAAACGTTCGATGTAAAACGATGAAATTAAATGATTGGACTTGAAAACTTGATTCGGTTTAATAATTCGATGAAAAAAGTATTCATCCTATGAAAAAAGAATTCATGTTCCTGTCGATATATCAACGACGTGCGCCGTTACTTCCGACTGCTCTGCAATTCAAATGCAATACTCGAATATACATGGCGAAAGAAATGAAAATTGAGCAATTTAAGGGAACGAATTACTCTCGCGTCCACGTAACTTCAAAATGTTTCACGTGTCCGTGTTTGCGAAACGAAATTCGTCGTTGTCCAACTAACACGCTTGCAGATGCTACGTTCACTTTGTTGCATATAGGGCTTAAATATGTGAACAAATAGAACGGAGCAACTATCATTAGCGTAATTTTAACGTGTTAAAGTGAATTAATGCATAAGCTCGTCATCTACGTTCGACCATGATTATGGCAGTGATTATTGTTATATACGAATTTTCGTGCAATATATGCGAAAATTCGTGGTTGTCCAACTAACACGCTTGCAGATGCTACGTTCACTTTGTTGCATATAGGGCTTAAATATATGAACAAATAGAACGGCGCAACTGTCATTAGCGTAATTTTAACGCGTTAAAATAAATTAATACATAATTTCGTCATTTACGTTTAGTCTACGTTTTTTCATCTACGTCATCTACGGCACCTACGCGAATCTTATTGATTACGAACATTGATCGATTACATTAATTGATGAACTTTGGCAGTGTTCGTTGCTATAAATGAAACTTAATAGTTGTTGAAACCGCTCGAAAGTCGTGTTCCTAAATCCTTCCCTCGTCTCGTATCATGTTCATAAATCATTCCCTCGTCTCGTATCGTGTTCATCAAATGGAAAAGGAAATTGTGTTTTAATGAAATTGCTTGCTACTATCAATCTTACTGTGTCACTCGCATAGGAGAAGAAAGTGAGGAAGGAGAAAAAAATTAAGGTAAGGTCATCAATGAGCAAAATGTTTAATGTAATTAAAACTGTAATTAAAATTGAGTCCGCTGCAAACCTCATGACATTTAAAATTCCATACGTATATTGTTATACGTAACATTACGTTAGATTAGACGTTTGCTGTGTGATTTGTATAAGTGTTTTGTATAAGAGAGAAAATAAAAGGTGTGATAACCAATCCGAGTGGATCAGCTTGATTATCAACCCCAACCTATAGAAAATAACAGGTACCCCGCTGTGGGTAGCCACCAACATGCTAATTTAACTTTTTTTTTCTTTTTATTTATTTATTGAAATTCACAATTTGTCCAATTTGGACATTTAATAATAATAATTTAATAATAATAAATATTATTAATAATTTTATCAATTTTTTATATTTCCATCCTTCATACAAGTGACAATGAATCATAAAAGTTTCATAGAAATCACAAAGATTAGGGGATAAGTATACCACTATCTAATATATTTTTATATATGTATATGTATGTATATTCCCAAATTACATGATAGAATATGAATAATATTGAACAAAATATAATCAACTACAGTACCATGGAAATACAACAGATTACAATTTTCTACCTGTCACCGATTCATCGTCATCTCCTTTCATTCTTTTGACATATGTAAAAACAAATTAACCCGTCTGATATAATCATACCTCGCTCTTTGAATACAAAAATCTATTCAAATGAAATAAAGGGGAAGAAAATAAGAATAAATATAATTACTCAGGTATAATCTTCTCGAGGTATAATTATTCAGTTACAAATGATTCTTTGTTAACAGACTACATTGTACACTACTTCTACACTACTTTTACTTTTTACACTACACTACTTTTCCCGATGGCTGAAGCTAATCGTCGACGTTTATAAGGTACGAATTTCGTCAACGGCGCCATCGGAATCTTTATTTTTAATTAAAAAAAGAAATTAAAATACTACAATTACCATCACTAAGGTCAGCGTCCACAATACACTATGTTTTTCAAGTTTATGTGAACCATCGACAATAACCACATCAGATCCGGACCAATGCTCAGTGCCAACCTTATCCAGGCATTGGAACTGGCAACATCGGCGTCCAACGCGGAATCTCTTGCAGCTCTGTAATAAAAAGAAATCGATTAATTGTACGGATCAATCGTCACTAGACTACTCGAAAATCCAGGTCATTCAAAGAATGAAAGAAGAAAGAATTGCTCCAATTCCACCATTGCTTTTGCAAAACTAGTATTTGAGAACCATTGGTCAAATATATTATAACACTAAACGTACATTTCGGGAAGAATAATTTGTGCTATGAAACAGAATACGATAAAGTTCAAAGGTTACATCGATTTTCAAAATTTTTATTCAAATATTTATATTTATAGTACGCCATTAGCAAAGAAGACATGTTTGCGTGCGTTATCGATTTTACGCTTTTGCCACGCAAACATGGAAATTGCGATTCAAAATTGAATTTGCACTGGAAACGGTTGACGTTACGACATCAATAACATATTTCAAAAACACTGACGATATCATACGGAATCAGAGAGATTCTATGAGAAGTTAAACGCATAATCATCCTATTGTAAATAACAGGAACAGAAAGTACACAAGGAATAATACAGAATCATCCTATCATCCTATCCTATTATACAGGATTGCTTTGATTCGAGCTCAAACATAGGGAAATCTGAAAGAATTTTTCGCAGAATTTCCTTCCCCTTTGAATTGGGTTTTATACAGAACGACTTTAACCTTTTCAAGGAAATACCTATAGAGTGTGACGATCTATGATTTTAAATAGAGAGGTATATCTGAAAAGAGGTGGATGTAAAACGTAGCATATAAAACGTAGATCAAATCTTTATTCAAGGATTTTTTCTCTTCGCAGAGAATCAGGTTTTCAAGAACGATCGAATATGTATGCACTTGATTTACACGTGAAGTTGTCATTAAAAATATTGTTGCGTTTAAAAAGATAAATATTGATTTAAATTTAATGAAATTGTTAGTCCAATTGTTTAAAGCTTAAAGATATGTAGGTGTCACATTTATATAATGAAAACCTGGGAGCGGCATTAATTAACAAACCTAGTCACGCGCACACGTACTTTAAAACCATGCTTGAAAATCGATATACCCTGAAACAATGCATCGTTCTGCGCTTCCAATTTATTTTCGCACGAAGAATCAGTCCATTCATCGTTGCCGTCACCATCGCTACTGTAATCTATATTACTCGAATAAATTCTATATCTTGATTGGAAAATCGCATATTTTAACGAACTTTCTGTGTGTGTGTGTTTTTTTTTTATGATTTTAATTGGCAATTTCCGAAATTGAACTATAGCTTGAGAATAAACCGATAATATTTGAGGGTATATATACATACATCATGTTTTTGATGGGTTTTGTAGTAAAATAATTGTAGAAAAAGCAAACTTTTTAAGAAAAAATTACCATATTCGAGTAATAAATTATAGAAAATTACCAATGTAAATTAAAACTTAAAAAGAAGAATCTATTACACGTAATAAAGAGAAGGACTTGTTCTCGAACGGCAATTCAACAAATACAGTCGTTGCAGAAACATAGTTTTACAAGGGAGAAGAATCTCTCTAGGAACTCGACGATGTCACGTCAAGCGAAAATTCAATAAAGTGATTACTAACCGTATTACCAGCGGCAATCGTGTTACGGCAATTCGTAAATAAGTTAGTCGTTTATTTGGAGAAACGTCGCTGGCAATATCGTCACATTTTAATTACGTCAGCGCTATCAACTGGTCTTGGAAGAAAGTTTTCCATTATGTACTTTTGCCCACGGCGTCGTTCCAACAAATGAATCCGAGTTTTGAATCGCTTTCTCTTATATCACGAATTTGTAACGGTGTTTCTTCAAACTTTAAACGATTGTAATGAATGCCTTTGCGTACAAAGACTGATACCTGGTTCGACTAGAAGCTTCAGCTAATTAGTGCCCCAGTTAATTTGGATGTTCACTACCACGCCACCTAAGAAGTGGCTTCGTGTCCGAGCGGATTTCCCCCAGGCAAAAAAAAAAGAAAAAGAAAAAGGAAAAAAAGAAAAAGAGAAAGAAGAAGAAAAAGAAAAAGAAAAAAAATAGTTAATTTGGATGTTATAAAATATTATATAACCAAGAACTTATCTTTTACTTGGTAGTCGCATAAGAGAAGACCGAGCCATTGAATCGCTCAAATAGATTAGCTGATTCGCTTAACGTATTTTTACTTCCGATGACGTAAACAAGAGCAGAAAGTACACAAGTAATAATACAGAAATGTCAAATGTACAGAGGCATAGATTTCGTTAAATCATTAGCACGTAACATTTCCTTATAATTCTATTTGTGTATAGCAAAATAGCTTGTGTGCTTTCATGAATTATAATTGATATTTAGAAGCTTTCATGTAGGTAGATATATAACTCGTGTTAATTAGTAATTTAACAATACATCATGACAACATATCATTTTCGTTTCTTCGTTTATCTCGTTATGCGCGTAAACGAATGTGTAAATAAAGACATTTAATCAACGATAACATGTAGTGGCAAGCATGATAATTATCGACAAAGGAGAATATTGGTGAAATGATTGTGGTGATTTCACTCGGTGTATCGGTAAATAAACTTTGATAGACATTGCCGGTGAATTCGCTGCCGGTGAAATCGTGTCGATGAAATAATTGTCAGTGATTTAAAGATAACCCAATTTATTGATCTCCCCTTCATAGAGTTGTACGTCTCTCTATAAAACATTTAGCTTAGTCACACTAAACTGGACTGGACTGCAAGTAAGAAGATTGAAATGCAAAATTCACGTGTGAGATGGAAAGTTCGATAAGGCGATTATGTATATTAACCCGAAAGAAAGCTCATGGCTTTGCAACGCGTTACACGCAACACGGAATTTCCCTCGCTGAAATAATCCTATTACAACGATACGATTTTCCTTAACAGATCTCGCAATGTAATTCTCCCTCTGCAACTTTTTATTAGGTTTGAAACACGAGAGTTTCGAAGCTCTGCAAAGTCTCGCGAATCTAGAAGTCGAGTTTCAACGTATTTTCGCTTCTTATTTTATAGCTGTTAATAGTTATTATCTCAATCTGCACGTACATCAAACGTGTACTTATGTAAATCCAAAGGAAACGGAAACAACCGAGAATAATTGAGGATAATTCGAATACGTACCGATTAGTAAAGTGTTTGGCAAAGAAAAAAAAAAAGGAAAATTGTATCGGAGAAATAGGGGAAAAACGGTGGCGTACATCAAGCAATCTTTATGGCTGTAATACATTTGTTATTCATTTATGTTCATTTTCCATCGCGTAACAGACGTTGAAATAACTGGCAGAACGAGCATATAAATCTTGTATCGCTCGACCTGACTTCTCCCGATGGAAAAATATTCACCAGCCAGGGATCGTGCATCGCTAATTACTCCGTTCTACTTTTCAACCGCGTTTCCATCCATACAGAAAAGCAAGAAGGCAAACCCTATCGCACAGTCGTGAAGAGATGCAAAAGCAAGAAACCAACCAACGACATGCCGATCGACATGGTGGAAGCAGTCCTACAGAGGGGCTATTCACCATGGGACACGGACCCTCCCATTACGAGGGCCGCGAAAAGGCAGAGACCGAAGAAGAAGAAGACATCAGCTTCAGCGTCGTCATCGGCGAAGGCGATGTCGTCGATGCCGCCGGAAGAATGAACACCAAGAAGGCTGCAGGAGTCGATGGAAGACTCCTGGACTGCTGGAAGCAGGAGCTGGTAGCAAGCTGGAACCAGACTGCTGGAAGACGGCCAGAGTAATACTGCTAAGGAAGCCGGGAAAGGATCCCAGTCTCCCTAACGCGTACCGGCCGATAAGCATACTCCCAGCCATGAGCAAGGTCTGGGAAAAATGCTTTAAGAAGATCATCGAGAGATGCATCGGAACGGACCCGTTCCATCGGAGGCAGTATGGGTTCAGAAAGAAGAATTAGCTTAGCGAATACCGATAAGAACAGGAAGAAGCTGAAACGGGCACAACGAACGGCCCTCTGCATAACAACGACGGCATACGGTACCGTCTCCCACGCGGCACTTTGCGTGTTCATCGGGATTCTCCCGATTTACATAAAGATAAAGGCGCTCGGAGAGACTTACAAGAGGAACAAGATCCATAAGCCCAGGATCGGTGCGGATGACGGTAGCGAGCTGAAGGAGGAAATGGAGGCGATTCGCAGGAAGGCCCAGGAGGAGTGGCAGAAGGAGTGGAAAAACCACAAAAAGGAGAATGTCACAAGGAAATTAATACCGAGTGCGCTGCTATTTACCAAAAAGAAGATGGACATCGATCATTACACCATGCAGCTGTTAACCGGGCATGGGAGCTTCGGTGTCTATAGGAAGAGGATTGGCACGAACAGCGACAGCAATTGTCTCGACTGTGGAGACCCTAACGACGATGCAGAGCACGCCCTCTTCGCGTGCCCGAAGTGGACGGACAGAAGGATCGAGCTGGAGAACGCTCTTGGCGAGAAGATAGACGTGGACAACCTGATCGCCACGGTGACCGCCAAGAACGAGAGCTGGGATAAATTCAGGCAATTCTGCAAGACCGTCATGTCTCACAGGAGGGTAACAGCGGAGGCCTGGGAGGAAGCAAGGAGGAGAACAAGAGCAACAACAACTACGCGGAGCAGTGAAGGCAAGAATACAAAACAACGAAAAACCGCAGAAGGAGATCAGCCCAGTATTCTGAACTAGCTGAGAAGATGACGAGAGCAATACAGAATATACAGAATAACTGCCCGAAGAAGAAGATACAACGGGGCATGAAAGGACAACCTTGATGACTGCCGACAGGTTTTACCGGGGTTGTCTGTCCTCAAAGCAAAGGAAAAAGGAGGAGGGGTTTTTAGTGGGTATGGCAACAACATCCGCCCGAGTCCCACATAACCCAGTGATCCGCATCACTGGGTATGCGTAACAGCATTTGCCCCTCCTCACGCAAAAGAAAAAAAAAAAACAAAAAAGAAAAAAATAATAAACTATACACTCTATCAATTTTAAGTTGATAATTTCGTTATTATATAATTTTTCTTAGTCTAAACTGAATCCAGGAAGAAGAACTTTCATCCAATTACATACTTCATTAATTCATGAATTATATTCGTTACCGTACGTACAAAAAGAAAGTTGACTGATATAAAAATTCAAAGGATAGAACTTCTAAGCTCGCGATTGGAAACAGATTCAGTTCAATGGTTTAATTTGCCATTTAATTGAATTCTCTGGCAATTTCAGCGAACTGTGGGCTTTAAAAGTGTCCCGCATTCAAACGCAAGACTTCTCCTCCACCTTTCCCTTTCTTTCAATTCCAACCTCAAGTAATTGACCTATTAATTCGACGATATATTTACATGCTTGCAAGGGATTCAAACAACTTCGTTGCGTTAAATTCGCAATTATAACCAACACGAATGTCTCAATCAATGTGCAACTCGAAACAAATAAAAGACAATTAACTTTTCAATATAACGATTGATATGTTTGATGAAGAGAAATGTATGAATTTTTAAAAACGTCTCCTAGTACATTTAGCATTTTTATAATAAAAACTTAGAACACACACGCACACATATACTATTCCATGAAATGATTTACACAGCTATGAGTCTAATCCTATCATATTATAAAGGGATGAACGAACTTTTCCTAATAAATATAACTTTATACAAAATCTTGTTTAAAAAAATTAGTTTTTTATTCTCATTAAATTAATTTAATATCAGAATATATAATTTTAGTCGTTATCAAAATTTTATGTCAAATGCGTTCATAGATACATATATAAATAAATGTCTAATCCTATGTATTTATTTCAACTGAAATCTTAACTTAAATATTTATTAACAATATTCTGACGAATATGCAATGAAAGATAAAAACAACTTTATTTTTCTTATAGAATGTCTCATGCTTCTTACTCATTTTATGTTTCTCGTTGTCAGTGCGTAACTACTTATCAGCCGCATGAATGCTAAGTTTTACTACTGAGAAACGAAGAGACATATAGATGCAAATATACGCTACCTCGCGTGAAAAAACATCAGATACATTAATCAGAAGGAATATCCGATACATATAAAATTCATGGCGTAGTTATTTATACATACGGAATATTTCTTTCTGTATGAAATATTCTTTCTTCTGAATTCTTATTATAAATGTATGTCCATTTCCTACCTTAAAATGTCTCTCCTTTGAAAAACTCCATTTAAATATAACGATTAACAAAATATTACCAATAAAAATATTAAAACGAGATGCTGAAAGAACCTTTTAATGAAGTACAAATGATTATTTCAACTTTTATTCTGTTAAATTTGAATTGAATCGTTTATAAACCGAACAGGTGTATAAAATTTTATTGCGTAAAAATTGTGAAGCTGAAAATTAGGAACGAATAACGAATGAGTAACCTAGTTTCATTAAAAGGTACGTGTACGCCGATCCGCGTAACAACTTCGACACTCCAATGATTATAAAGCATGTATCCTTCAGAGATTTTTTGCGCGAACGCAAGATACCTTTTACACGTGCAACTGAATAAGTGGAACGTGATTTTCAATATTTCTTCTTGTAGAACTTGTAACAACGTAACTGTTTCACGAATATTTTCCCTGACACTTTTACAACGATGCGTAGAAATCTCCTTTTCTAATTAATAATTTCAGCGTTTCTCTGAACAGTTTCGTTGCGATTAAAAAATATACAAAGCTTACGACGTGCTTGTTTAAAAATATTTATATGGAACAAGATTTCGAATTTGTCACATCAATCGCGATCTCAGCAGGTGTAAATTAATTCGTTCTAATGAACGATTAAATTAAACGGCTCGTGACAAAAATTATCCCTGTCCATGTTTGTCTTTCTAAAACTAATTCAAGGCGAGTTAAATGAATCGCTGTGTACCCTATTCGCGCAGCATGTGTTTTAACGACCAGCATGCAAGCGTTAACGGTGTACTTTAGTTTCTCATGGTTGTGTTAAGCTGGTTGCTCTTAGAATGAGCATATACTTACCAAAGGAGGTGAACAGAAGATAGCCTGGCACCATTTTGGCTCCGAATGGTAACAGAAGCATTGAGTGCAAATCGAAGGTCCCGGCACATACATCATTCCATACGAGACAACTTTTCCTTCGAAATCAGTACAGTTTCCTCTTAAAGACACTGAAAACAATTAGCAGCGTCAATATCTTTGCCACTCGACAATCGTACGCGCAGTTACGCTAACCGTTTTAACGCCACGCAACGTGATCGCTCTATTCGCGTACCGTGGTAAATTGTGCCACGATGTATGGTCACGATCATTAATTCGCAACGCGCTCAAGCGTGCTCGTCGCGAGTCATGTCAGAGTTTCCTCTCGTAATTACTTGTTTTTCAAATGATCATAAACCAAATAAAAAAAAAAACACCAATATAAAAAATTACCTCTTGAATCGGAAAACCAAATCCTGCATTATAGAATGTTATCACGCAAACGAAACGCAGAGCATAAATATTTCGCAAACTTTTGAGTGTTTGTTGTAACGCTTCCAGTATAACCGATGAAATGAAGCGCGAGCACGTCGAACGGTATATTTCGATGAAAAAAACAGGATGAAAAAGGGCAGCGCGATCGCGTCGATCGGTACTCCTCGCAAATAAATAAACGAAGCGCTAGCGCGCTGCATAGCACAAACCGATACGGAGTCTTGAAACATCCGACACTAAAACGGTTAATAACATTACTCAAACGACCGTACCAGGAAATTTTTGTTCAACGGATCCGCATTGCGGCTATCACGATGCTTCTTCGTTGCATCGATGCTTCATCGATGAGATTAAAGCACCGTTGAAATAGGTTATTCGATTTCTTACATGGGGAAAAAGTTTTTATATCGTGTTTGCTGTTTTACTTCGCAAGTGTGCTTTACAGTATACGTTAGAACTCCAAGTCGAGCTATCCGAGTTAAAGTCTCTTGAAACTTAAAACGGCACTTAAAGGATATAGGTATAATAGAAGGTTCGTTTAAAATTCAAAAGTGTATATACGTACATATACATTTGAATAAAAATAGCGGATAATCTCAAGTAAAAAAGTAGGTTGGTGTTAGTAAAATGGTTTCAAAATACTTGTCAAAAGTCAAACGACTTGACTAATTAAGAATGGATGTAAGAGATTGAAAGCAAAGGGCATCTAAGAGTATCAATTAAGTAACAAACTCACGGTGACAAAGAGGTTTTCACTCGCTCGAATTCAAATAAATCGGTTAATTTGAACGAAACTTTAGGTGCACGAGAAGCGACACGCGTCCTCAAGGACTACGAAGGTTCTACTCGAACGAATGAAAACTTTTCTCTGGCCCGGTGTGTATACACAAGACGTGCGAATTTAAAGTGCAGATTGTATTAATTGAAATAATTGGTTGGTTTGATCAAATTAATCGTTTTAAGCTGAAATGACGAAGGTCATCCAAGTAATTGATGTCCACTGTAATTATTTGTTAATCGAGCGTGGAATCGGAACGATTCGACCTCGTTCCAACGCGAATCGTTACTAAGGCAGAGACGGCAATTAATAATTGTCGCGTCATTTGTTCGATCGTGTTCACAAATTCAAATACGGCTGAGTGGCGGAAACCATTTATAACACGTCCCGTACCGCGTAGGTCGTATACATATCTCAGGATGAATTTTTCGTACTTCGCCGCATATATTCTCCATGTTAGACATACCATAAAATATTTCGTGCAATCGCGTATTCCTGTCTAATGTCAGGAATTCTCTTTCCATAGGTCTGCGTTTTCCATATTATCTATTTTGCTTATCAGTAAACATTCTTACAATTTGTGATTAATACTGTACGTACAAGAACGTTAAGTTTTTGACGTTGTAATATTTCACATGAAATAATAATGGCTGTATATCGACTAACTTATTAATTAATTAAATTCGTGTATATCAAGTTTCCTATCATTTAATACTTTCGTGTAACTACAGAGATTTGATACTATCAAATGAAATATAAAACTTGGTAAAAAAACGCGCTTCGTTAGGAAATGAGGGTAATGATGCAAATATTTTTTGTAGCCATTATATAGAATTTCGATGGTATAATTAATCAGTATCAACTTACCAGCCCCTGACGGGAAGACAAAAATAACCTGCAAGCAGATGAGATTTGCAAGTATTTTCGAGTACAGGTCCTTCATGGTTGTAAAAGATCAGGGGATGTTGTCGCTCTAGAATAGGAGAAAATCAGCTGTTTCAATAACTGCTGTGTTGGCACTGGAGTGCGTAGACCAGAAATATCTGCGACAAAAATCAGAATACATTTGTTTTCACATGATTCGATCAATTTTGTGTAGAACTAAGCTGATTGAACCTAACACGGGATAATTGTCCAACTTACGACCTTAACAAGCCCGCTTGATTCTCTATAAGTGCTTGAAATTGATGCTTGTATTCTTTCCAGATTAACAAGCTGTGCCTCCGCCCCTCCCTCCCTCTCTATTTCCTAAGATCGAGTTAGACTGCCACAACATATTATCTTTCTTCTTTTCTTTTCTTTTCTTTCGATCTTTTAAAGCCTTAAATCGCTGGTTATTATAGTGTATACATTCAATTACCCTGTAAGTCGTAAGTACATGTTTTACGTTATTTTTCATTTTCCAGCTAAATTCCACAAAAACAAGAAATATACTTCCAACGTGTTTTCACATGTCTCTAGCAAAGATCTCAAAAACAAGTTGCGGCCCAATTTAAAACGACAAATAGCACCGTGTGTCTCGTTGTGGCAACGCACGCTTCGTCAGCTTTTTAAAAGCGCTCTCTGTCTGCTTTTTTCTCTCTTCACCGCCTATTCGTTTTTTCTTAACGAGTGAAACCGTTTTTACGAGGACGGGAGCACAGAAATGACGTACTGGCAATTCTGTTTCGTGATGACACAAGCAGCCCGGTTTCAGTGAATTAATCCTGGCCCCAAGCTTCCAATTATCTCTCCCTTCCTTTCCTTTATTTTTCCCTTCTATATCGAGTTTCAGGTTTTCTAAATTTCCATTACAATCAACTATGGCTTTTCTCTATTTTACATGTTAGCCGATGATTCCTGGCAAAAGCATCGGCTGTAAAAATATTTGGAGTTGCAACAGCAACAAGTGTGTTTTCTCAAACAGAAAATATTGGAAGCGTACTCGTTGGCAAAACAGTTCACGGATAGTTCGTCCTCTGCTCGTTATTTGTTTCAATACCGTTAGCAAATAAATTCATGAAACATAGTGTATCGCATAAATTGAAAATAAAAGCTTTGCGTATACTTGGTAGTTGAACTTTGACTATTATACGTATGTTATATATGTAGTATCGTGGACAAAAGGCCTAAGATATCTGCCGAACCATAAACAATGCCGCGAGAGCCGCGGCATCGTCGGGTACATCAATGTGTCGTCGGTTCTTTTTAAGTGGATAGTTTCGTGGAAAGGGCCTGCGTGACTCTGGCCACGGGCGTTTCGGGACACGTGTCCGATAGGACGGGAAAAGACAAAGAGACGCTAAAGGCAGTGTTAGTTGAGCAGCCGGAGAAGACGGATGCAAAAGGTGTGCAGAGTGTGACTTGAGAAGCGAGAGCGAGCGAGTGTAGAAGCCGAAGAGTGTGAATCGGGAAGTCGGAAGCCGTCTATGAGAATAAGACGTACGACAGCATTGTAATCATTTCGTTGCTTCGAATATTATTTATTAAATCAAAACATCATTACTTGTCCTTTCCTCTAAGACCCATTAAGATACTACATATATATATAGAAGATTGCTTAGAATTTGGAGCTTAATAACATATGTCAAAATCATTGACATTAAAGAAGGTGAACCTTACTTACCAAATTTCCTTCCGTCAAATGATACATAAAAATTGAAAAAAATAATATACATAGTTTTGACTTTCTTCCGCATTATAATTTGAATCACTCGATTTATTCGACTAAAGATAATCAAGCAATAACCTCACTTTACACGTATTCTCATCACGTGAAATAGATCACATCAGGGATTTTCAAAAGTCGATGGAATATTAATAGCGATTAATTATTTATGGATGTATTCTGCACGGTTAAAGCAATCGCCTAGTGAATTATCGAGTTCCAGGAATATGAACGGTAAACAGGATTGCAGCTATAAATGACTCTCTAACGTGTATATTAGAGATGAATTTGATCATTTATCCTCATAATATGAAATACTCTTTCAAGTGGAAATCATAATTAACAATTTCTGGCAGCGAAAAGTAAATAAATCGATACGTTTAAATCAATATTAGAATTTCTTAATATTTTTATCAAATATTTTTATCAAATATTTTAACATCGTAGAAGTGTCGTTGTAGAGAAACATTAGGTTGTTCCAAAAGTTTCTTTCGTTTTATAAAGAAATGATAGATGTACGATATTTTTTCTGTATCTATCATTTCTTTATAAAACGAAAGAAAATTTTGCGACAATCTAATAGAAATTTAGCTTTAACACAATATAAAAATGGATTGTTATGCCCCTAGGAGATAAGAACAATATGATTAATATTAATAATGAATACGTTAACGTAACGTAAAGCAGCTTTTGCAGAAGGCTATTAAGGCTATTGCTGAAAATGTTTACTAAAGAATGATAACATGAATTTTCTTAAGTACCCCATTTGATACTTAATCTACTTTGTAAATACTGTACGTCCTAACTTTGAAAGAATGCAATTTTAGCCAGAATGTTTCAAATTACCTAGCCGTATTGTTTCCATGTAATATAATTTATATTTACATTATCTCGCGTAATTCTTTCCACTTTATTGACTTCTAAACGTTAATGTAATATAATTTTTATAATATAATTTTAATCGAAGTTATTTAAAATTTGTAGTATCTCATCCCTACTAGAATAATATTAACAAATGTGCAGAGCTCAAGTCGAATAACACCGGCTCAGATAAATGATCATCAAACTTACTTTTGTTATCGTCGATGTCAGTGATTTTAAACCAGCCAACGTCCATGGCAATCAATATTATTTAGCCGGTCTTAACGCAATGTAAAAAGCAAAAAAAAAAAAAAAGAAAAAAAGAGGAAGGAAGGAACAGGGAAGCAAAGAGATAAAACGAATTTTTCATTTTCTCGAAACTAGATCGAGTTTCAAGCTGCTCGTAAAAGAGTCTGTAGCCAATCCGACTAAATTCGACGAACCGCGCTTCAAAATTCCCAGAGAACTGTGATAACCATCGAAATCTGTACAATTTGTCGATTCATCGCTTGATTAAAAAATGGAACAAAATGAGGCTGATCAGCCGGCCTTTGAACTTCTAATGATCCCTATCGTTATACCCTAGGTTGAATGCTACGATATAAGCCGAGACAGCTATAAGTAGGGTTCAAGTGATTGCCGCCATCTATTATTCACGCGTTACACATTCGCCAGACGGACGCGTCTAACGGTTGACATTGTTTTCTACCCTCAGTTCCAACGCAATTACGTTGCTACGTGCAATCAAGTCTCGAGTGAAGCTAATGATAAGTTGTTGTTCGATCCTACACAATTACTAAAATTATTCAAATTAAACTAATTTAGTCTAAAAAAACAAGTAATTTCGTTATATATTTCCTTTCATAATAAGCCATGGTTGGAATATAGTAGCTGACGAAAATATTCGTATATTTGTAGAAACATTTTAGGGCTGTATTATGCATAACGGCACTATAGAATTAATACTGTAACAGAATTCTACTATCATGGTTATGCTGGTAATATTCGAAACAAATCTGAAAATCTATGTAGATGTTGTAAGATATTCAGTACGAGTACTGTGCATTACTGGTATGTACATAATCACGACGAGATAAGGAAGGTACTGTTCTCTATTGCTCGTCGCTACCCGTTGCTAGTAGCAACGTACTATGCATATATATCTCGTAAAGATTTTAAATGTAGCCAACGAGACCATTTTTAATATTTGACTATCGTGACCCATTACAGTTTCATCACTTTCAATTAATTGAACACGACCCGCACCTTAAGACTAAAATACACAATATAAGTATGGCACAGAAAATCTTTTAAAATTTACGGACGACTATTTATGGTATTTAAAGGCAGCAAAGATAATAATTAGCTGCAGATTTGCCTCGAATCGTAGCATACAATATGGAATCTGATTATTAAAAATTACTGTGGAAATACAGTGGATTTCCATAAGATATTCGTGCTTGTGGGATTTTGGAAATAAATTCTTAACCCAAATGGACGACCTCGATACTCGAGAAATTTTGTGAAGCTGACGTCAATGGCGATATGTACTGTTGTTGTGCTATCATTTCATAGTAAGCTGTATTGATTGCACTTCTATTCACGGAATTGATTTATTCCACACAAAAGTTGACAACAATAATCGAAAAAAGAAAAATATATTACCACCTTTCACATCAGCATACACAAGCACATAGGATTTCACACGAATATACACACTTGTAAATTCGACGAAACGATCAAATTTAATTATTTTTCGATTTTTCGGGCATCAAGTACTACATCAAACGTTACACATCAAACGTTAAAATACGGCGAGCATACAAAATGTACAAACCACTCTAAATTAATTAACTTTGAACGTTATTGATTAATTTAAAAAAACCACTGTTGCGTTGAGTTTTACATTTTAAAAAGTTGTTATCCGTTTTTGCTTTGTTTAAAACTAAAAACAGGACTCATTGTAAGTTCATTGTAAGTCGTAAATATCCCTTTTATTTATTTAAACAAACAGATATTTAAACAAACAATTTATAAATATGTAATTTATTTACGTATATTTGTAATATCTGTTTTATAAATTTGTACAACCATTTATCCATTTATCTATTTTATTTGCATATAATTTTTATAGACTTTTTTTTTTCTTTTTTAAGAACGAAAAATTGTGAATTGTTATTTTAAGACATGTCAGGCTGAAGCGATACGCGATATATATTTCTATTCGGATTTCACCGTCGTCGTAACCGATGCTATTGGAAACGTTTCACAATAGACGTCTTAGAAGCGCTTGCAATGTCCGTCATGTGTAAGGCTCTACCACTGAATCGCGGCTGCCATTTAGTGATTAAGGTCGATCACTTAGAGACGTTAATCCGCCATAATGGTGAGCAATACATCGAAGCCATTATTGAAAGCATAGTTACGCTTTAATTTCATCGATCTTATTCACAAATAAAAGTGTACAAATTATAGGATTTCCAAATATTTAGTTTAGTTAAAAGGAGATATGAAAATGACAGGTATATTCAAAGGATAAAACAGAACCGTACGATTGTAAAGTTTCAAATCATTATAACTATTTAAATTTGAAAAATCCTACTATATTTATACAATATATTTTTATTAAGAATGGAAGAAATTTCGAAAAATCCGCCAACACTTTTTACTGTCGTCTTGAAGCACACCATATGTTAAGCTTCTTCGTCGTTACAAATTTTATCGCGGATGTAACGAACGTTTCGAACATGTAGCACGCACGCGTCAACGCCTACATTTGGATTTTAAATATATGTTTTATGCATTAAATGTATTTGTACTTTCTTGCGCAATTTCTTTTAATTTGTTACGATATGGAGGGTTTAATTACGTTTAAGATATCTATCTGAATCCTTTAAATTCAAAGTTCTTTAAAAAATTACGTTACGTAAAATAATCGTTTTTCCACCTTATTGTATCATAAAATAGTTACTTAAATTCATATTACTTAAAGAATCTTCCTACAGAAAGAATAAAAATGAATAAAATCCTATATGTTAAATTTTACGTGGTTGATGGAATACATAGCGATGACGAGAACTAACTACAGACAACAAGAAACTATTAGCGAAGGCAACTGGTGACTATGAATGTCGTCTCTATAATATGTGGCGACTAAGGAGAACAACTACCAACTACGGATAACAAGTAACAACCAACTGTCTCGTTTCTAAGAGGCAACTAACTTGCAATTATCCTCCTTTGATGGTTTCTGTAGCGTGATATACGTCTTGAACGTAGTTAAAGAATATGGTCGCTGCTGAATGGCGATTTGACAGCAAGGCGATCCCGCCAGTTCAAAGCTTGACATTGCAAGCTACCGAAAACCATTAATCTTGTTATCGAATATCTAGCTTTCAGAAGAACCCTTGTGATATGATATGACGTCATGACATTTTTATGACGAAGATGAACAAACACCGACCTCTAACGAAACAAATTTTTATTAAGTGCCGTATGTGAGTTGCAGGCCGGCCAACCAAGGAAATTTATCGAATGTATAAAGTAAACTATATATACGAATATATTGGATATATCATAAAATGCCCGCGTTATATCGTCCAACAGCATAAAGAAAGCTAAATTTAAGGAATTGAAAAATTGAAATACCAATTATAAGAGAGTTAATTAAATTCAAACCTATCGATGGTCTCATAAATTTCCTGGAAATTGATATCTTTCGAGTTCTAAATTCTCCTTAGAAAGTATCATAGAGAAAATATGAAACTTGAAAAGTACATCACGCTGATGCCTCGATAAATCGTCGTGTCGATAAATCCATGTGTCCGAGCGATGAATTTTCCCCAAACAACAAAAAACTGAAGGGAAATCTTCCTTGAAGGACGTGACAAGGTAGGGGAAGCGGGAACAATGATCGCGCGATAAACTGATGGTGTACGTATAGAACGAGTGTTGCGAGAGAATTATCGAGAAACAAAAAAAGAAAAAATAATCGTTGGCCGGCGCGACTATACGCTGTCGACGGGCAAACAGCGACTGAGACTAACTGAAACGAACTCTGTCACAGTATGAGCACGGGCTGCGTTCGCGGGTCGATCGAACACGTTCTGCGCCTCTCCTCGGCACCGGCGTCAAATCCACCCCCGATGGCTGCAACGCACTGGTGCACTTGGTGGTCCTTCCTTTTTCGTGTGATATTATACCAGCATCTGTGATGCCATTTCAAAGACCGCAATCAAATCATTAAATGGCAGATTAAAGCGACGCGATAATATTACCCCAATATTCGTCCGTAAATGTTACCGTATAGATGTTTAATTAAGCATTATTATGCTTCGAATAATTTACTATCACATGAATCGTTCCACAAGAAAACATATGTTTCACTTTTCCCCGTAGTATGATTGTAATTTATAACAAATATTTATAATTTATAATTTAAAATATTTATAATTCACTGAAAGTATCTTCTTGTCACGATTATAGCCGTAAAATGTCAAATTAAAAGTACCAAATTAAAAACATATGGTATCCCGAAACCAAACGTACGACATGGCGAATCACGATGATACGATAAAAATTGATCTATGTCTTGATTTATTCAAACAGAACGAACTTACTCGAACTTTTCCAGAATAAACGATTTATTCGATAATATCCGTCACCAGCTTCTCTTCCTTCAACGGTAACAACTGACACCGAAAGCTCGAGAGACCCGAACGGTGAGACGTACCCAGAAACAATGCAGTTACCTGGGCAAAGAGTCCCAAAGACCAAGGACGTAGGAAATTTCGAGAAACGGAAATGGAAACTGGAGTGGCGCGTCAATCAGCACTGACGGAAACTAATAAAAATGGAAAAAACCAAACTAATTCGTTTCACAAATTATTAAAACGATATTATTCAAAATTTCACTCGATTTTCTCACTGCACACGTCAATATTTGTCGAAATATCAATATTAAAAAGTTAATAAAAAAAATATCCTCTTTCCTCATACCTGTCTTTCTCCCGAGCGGCGAAGGAATACTAGAATGTTCGAGAACAACGGATACTTTTTGATTTTATCTCAATATCAATTTCAATCTTTTTAAACGAAATATAATCTGAACGATGAAACGTTTGATCAAATAATGTTCTTCGTTCGATGCTAAAGGAAATTGAGAAGAAACATCGAAAATTCGTTAATAAAACGAATTTCTTTGTTTCTGTGAGATAATAAACTTGATATACGTATTGGTTTTTAAAATCAATATAGCTAACCAATGGGCACACTTTTAACAAGGGCGATGGAACATACCAAAAATCTTTCAAGATGGTCTTGGCAACGGAAGAGTCGAAAATATGACAATTATAAATGAAAAATTCTAATATTTTACAGCTGGCAACGATAAAGAACTCCAGATATTCTCCTAATTAATTTACAACAAATTCGCGTATATGATCGATAGCTGACGTCATTGTGTCCCACAGCCCTTGTAAAACGATAAGAATTTCCTGGAAAAACTTGTAGCCACGAAATGAAAGAGATGATAAAACTTCTAACAAGAGTACTGAGACGAGCAACTTTGTACTTACCCCTTCGGAGTAGGGAACGTGATTAAACGTCCGCGAGTTCGAAACTTTTGTAAGTCACTGCACGGCCGCTGCTTATGGTGGAAATGTAATAGATATAAGTACAGAGCGCGTGAGCGAACTAAAAACGCGATATAGGGGTAAAGAGAGAGACCGTTCCGTTCTTCTCTAATGCCCGCGTACTTGTGCCGGAAATGTGTAACAACGGTAAACGAGCGCCGTCAGTGTCCACTAGTGTGCATGCCTGATTAAACAAGGACAGAAAATGCTTATATACAGCCTTCTCTTTCTATTTCCATGTCGCATCCGTCTTACTATACAGTAGACGGGATTCGACTATTCCATCATTATATTCGCACCCTGCTTATGTGTGCGAACAAATCGTTCGTCTCCTGTTTGATGCTCAGTTTTCAACGGAGTTGAAGGGAAACATTATAAGAGAAAGGAAGTGACGGATTGTCTCAAAGTAATAAACGAAAATTCTCGTAACTATCGAAAAACGATAGTCAATACAAGGATATCATTATCACATTTAAAACTATCACAATGAACGGTGATTTATCGCTGCAAGGTACCACAAATAAGATATCTCATAATTTGCGAAAAGAGGTAAGGAATATTCTAGATTTTAGACTTTGGAACTTCCATGACAGTCATGAGTGTGTTTTGTCATTGATTTGCCATATTGCGTTTTTCACAATTGTTGTTCATTTTTTGTGATATTTTACACTCGCACATAGTATCTATGATTTTTTCTTTCGATAATTCTTATAATTATTGTCAATAATTAATTATTTATAGCCATTTACGCTGTATTATATATCATTCAGATTTATCTTTGCACGTATCAAGATAGTAGATAACAAAATTATGTGTAACAAATTTATTAAACTCGCAATGTAACAGAAAATTGCATGAAAATCTTTATATTATTAATAATTATTGTTAATAATAAAAAAAATAAATGTCGCATTAGGAGGAGAGTCGTACTTCGGAACGTAATCGGAACATATTGTACCTTATATGTGATTATTTGGAACGCAATGGGTGAGTACATTGCAATTTAGATATCTTCTTAGTTGCAATTTTTTCGAATAATATCGGTGACCAATCGAAATAGAAATTAGTGCGGAAAGAGGGGAAGGAACCAAAATTTGAAAATCGACATCGGTAACTCAGTAGTTATAGAATAACTCAATCGATAACGTAGATTAACTAGTTATAAATGAAAATATATTTAAATTCAAACTTTAAAAATTAGAAATTAAAAAGCAGAAGGCAAAAAATTATCGCCGAGGATTTATATAATAATAAATAAACAGTACATTCTTTTTGTCTGTCTTACCTAGAAATAAAACAGTTAATTGATGATTATCGTATAGTGTGTACTCATAGCATAAAATTTGTTCAATGAATTAAAAATTATATTTTTTAGATATGTAGACATTAGCGATGTATTAATCCGGGAAGCTCGTCTACCTCGGAAATATCGAGTCTGCGACAACGTCGATTTGGAAATTATTCTTACAGAATATGAAAATTATTACAAGATGAAATTCCAAAAATATCCTATATTGTGCAAGAAAATAACTGAAAAGGAAATAAAGACGAGGGAAATGACAAATGCGAACAAAGTGTAAGAATTTAAATTATTTAACACTATTCAACGTTCTCAACGTATTCAACGTATCGATTACAATATCATTCAATCTTCGAAGAAGTAGTAAAACGTGTCAAATCTGTTAGCAAACAAACGAGAAGTGAGTCTGTATCTGGGTCTGTGAAAGGGAGGAATGCACAACAGAAGATGAGGGGTGATGCTACGGATGATATTAATCTCGCAATGACAGTGACATCAATTTTCGCCAATGAAAGCGATGAATCTTCATCAGAAGAGGAGCTATTTAACATCTTAATGGAACAATCCACGCAATCAAAGATATCAAAATAGGCTCAGAAGCTTTATATAGACAATCTGGAATTACGAAAGATTATTGAAGACATTTCATGCGTAAGTTATTTTCGATTAATATACGTATTGTAAATACTGATTTCAGTAAAGTTTTAAATAACGAATTACATAACACTTACGGAAATTAATACGGAGATTATGCGCCATTTCATCTTTGTATTGTCGCAGGAAATCATACTGACAAAATTAAATGTATATTGGGACAACATTGTAGGCCTAGAGGAATGTAAATCTGCTATTAAGCAGGCCATTGTGTATCTCCTCAAGTACCTTATCTTTTTCAAAGGCCCATTTTCTCCCTGGAAAGGTATTCTGCTATACGGACCACCTGGTACAGGTAAGATACTCGTATTTCTTTCATTCCCGTACATGTTTACAAGCAATTACGAAATAGGGAAGACGATGTTGGCGAAGGCAGTCGCAACAGAATGCCAATGCACCTTTTTTAACATAACGGCCAGCTCATTGGTGAGCAAATGGAGAGGTGATCCCGAGAAGTATATCCGTCTAAGTTGATTTCCTTTGTCTACGAAGAAGAGATTCTAGAATATATCATATATAATAATAATCATATATAAATAGAATAGTTGTTTGGAAAACGAAATGATATTACGTTCGTGATGAAACAATGAATTTAAGGAATTTTGAATATAATATTTAATAAATAATAAATACATTTGTTAAACTGAACAGGTTTTATTTGAACTTGCCTATAATTTTTCGCCTACAATTATTTTTATCGATGAGATTGACTGGATAGGCACAAATAAAGGAGTAAACTGTACATTGTCTGAACCTGCAAAGAGAATCAGATCAGAACTTCTTTCTAGATTGGATGGATTAGTATCTAACGAAAATTCTAATGTAGTTCTTTTGGCTGCAACTAATTGCCCGTGGTATGTATATCACCCTATTTCAATGTTTTCTAAGTAGAAAATATCTTAATATCATAATTATTCATTATCTTAATCTTAATTATTGTGTTGTGCGGAATATTCCTTTGTTATTATTAATATAACAGAACAATAATATTTATTGTAAATATATTATTACGGACATTGATGCAGCTTTACGCAGACTTTTTCTTGAAAAGAAAATATACTTATCATTACCAAATGAAGTTACTCGACTTGGTATGTTCAAATTATACCTTAGCAACCAGTTATTAGAGAATATGGATATTGTAAACCACATAATAAAATCTACTGAAAAATATTCTTGCGTGGATATAAAATTGCTTTGTAAGCAAGCATGGCTGCTAGAAATAAGTCCAATATGGGAAAAACTTGAAAAAAAAAAAGAAACATCTGTTACGACTTTGAAATATGAATTAAAGAATTATGAAATAATAGCAAAATTGTTAAAAACAATGTCACCTACAGTTACGGATGTGGATAGATATGAAGCGTGGAATAAATATGTATGCCATAAGAACATATTTTAAAAAATATAAATGGTTATCATATAAAAATATAAAAATATAAAAATATAAATGGTTATAAATTATTAATAGAATTATAGTTCGAAAAATTGTTCGTATGCGTGCATGTATGTGTGCGCACGGGCTATAAACAAGTTTGAAATGTTCGTTCTACATATATACGTGGTATACATATTCCCTTATAATATATAATATGTGTAATCTGAGTGATAATATATCCACGTATTACATATGTGTTAGTGTATTTTATCGATAATCTGTCTTTTATTTCCTCTTATCTTATTAACGCATGTATGGGCGCGTATATGCGCCGGGCGAAAGCTATGGTTATATATGGGATTGTTAACAAATAAAAATTAATCTAGGTGTTATTAAAGAAATTTGTTTCACCTTCTAAACTTTTTGATGATTGGTTTACTTTGAATATTTTGCATATCTTTGCATATCATGAGCATTTTGTACATTTCTATACATTCAAATTTTCTATGAATATAAAATGATCCGCACTACTATCTACTTCATAGTATACTCTATACGTTTAAAATGCTCCATTAGAAGCTTAAATCTATCAAAATACAGCTCCTAGGGAAATGTGAATTTTCACACGACCACATAATATCGATTTTCTGATTGAAACGTATAGGCAGGTATATACTAGCATAAGCCACCTTCGGCATTTGGCCGTATGGTGCAGCACTAGCTCTGTAACATAGAAAACCATAGGCGTCAGTTCTTCTTATTTCCTCTCTCATATATGTTTACTTTAATGTCACTTATTCAGGCGCTTGATACATTGTCGGAATGAAATTTTAGTAATGTGCAAGTAATTTTGAGTAGATTAATAAAGTATAATAAGATATTAGATTCATGTACATAGTTTCAAGTGACATCAATCTTTATGTCTAGTATATACATGTGTATTGATCTATAAGTCAGTGTTAAAATAACGAATAAATGGCAGAAGAAGGAAAGAAGAAATCTATTAAGAAACCTGTGTTAAAAAATGCTATTCCACAAGAAAAAAAGAAAGTTGATTACATTGAATGCCTCGATGAGAAAGGTATTAAAGTAATAGGGTGAGTTCAAAAAGTAAAATTTATAATCAAGAAACATATAACCTCAACCTAACCTATAAAAATCACCAATAGCGGAATATATATATTTGAAAACAATTTTTTTATTTCAGTGAGGAAGAAAAAAAAGATGAACCTCTAATTATTCCATTACTAGGTTCAAAAACCTGGCATGATAGAATTGTTAATAAAATAGATGCAGACATTTACCTTCCGAAGGCAGATAAGGAAAAGGTAGGAGACGCTAGTGTTAACGAGGCAAAATCAAAGCTATCTAATGGAAAAACATCGCCAATAATATCAATATAGAAAGAAAGAGCCAGTTGAAGATAGTGAAAATAAAGTTGTTACTTTAGAAGAGCAAGCGGCTAAAGAAATCATTGAGGAACTTAAGTCAAAGAATGAACATGAAACTAAAACAAATGATTTAACTTTACCTTTAGTAAAAGATGAATCATTAGGAGGCAAAGAACAGGTACGTTATCAACATATTGATGTGCAATGCGCAGATGTATTACATTTGCATATTATAAATATCGTTTTGTATTTTTCAGTCTACGTTAGAAGATTATGAAAAAATTCCTATTGATGCTTTTGGTGTAGCAATGTTAAGGGGAATGGGATGGCAACCAGGAAAGGGAATTGGTTGAAATGAAAAGTATGAATTTTACTCTGGATTAAATTAATTATATGTATTTAATACATCACTTATTGGAAAGTAAACAGAGAACATCATTTTTTATTTCACAATCGTTTATTCTAACTATTACAGATTAGTAGCAGCTGTCATACCAGAATTACGACCAAAAGGTATGGGTCTTGGAGCAGACAAAGTAGCATTGCAGAAGAAAAATACAGATTCCAAAAAAGAAGAGGAAGAAGTTAAAATCGAGAAAGGAACATTTGTGAAAATTATAGCTGGAAAACAAAGTAATAATTATGGTCATATAGAAGGATTTGATGATGATGCAGGAAGGCTCATAATAAAACTAGCTCTTGGTGGAAATATAATATCTGTAAATGAATTTATGGTACGGCCAGTGACTAAATCAGAATGTTCTAAGAACTCAAAAGTTCAAAGTTAATATGAAGTGTTAGTTTTTCATCAAGGGACTTTTAAGAAAACAAATTTGAATTGACATATACATATAAAGACATAATCGGACATGTAGAAAAACTAATTCAAGAGTACCTGTAAGTGTGTTGTTGCATGCAATTTTTTAAAGGTCCCTTCTATTTTTATATAAAATATGATAAATGTAGAGGTTTTAGCTTTCAGTATTTTATGGGGTTAATTTCAGATACAAAAAAGTATGAGGAATATAAGGACAAGGAATCCAAGGGACTCAAGCAAAAGATGGATAGAAAAAGATCAATGTCCCCTGACCCCGAAGACGGTGAAGATGGTGACAAAAGTAGTAATAAAAGAAAGAAAATCGGAAGTACGATGCAGAATAAGAACAAGTATGATAAAGTGGGGGATAAAAAATCAGAAAGACGAAAAAGGCGCTCCGAATCTAATGATGACAGCGATAGTGATTCTGAAAAGAAGAGACGAAGAGAAAGAAGTAACTCTAATAGTAATGATTCTTATAAATTAAAAAGATTGAAGAAGTCAAAGAAACGTAAGAAGCACGATTGCTCGTCTGAAAGATCAAGTAAGAAACATAAAAAGAAAGGCAAAGAAAGAGAAAAAGTTAGAGATAAGAAACCCAGAGATTATGCAGACAGAAAGAAACACAAAAGACGAGAAAGATCAAGATCTCGATCATTTAGTAGGCAGTAATATTTTCCAGTAACGTATTCGGTCATTTTACTTTCAAGATAAATTGTACAATTTTATTTATACAGATTTTATAATAAAGTGTATTTTTACAAAAGTATATTTCTTTTCTTACCCTTAACTGAAAATTACATTTAATTATAATATGTAATAATGTTTACAATTACATCAAATTTAATGTCCTAAACTTTATCAATAATTATTAAAAATCCCCGCGTATTGTTTACGTAATGTTGATATCGAGTAGTAAAATACATAACCTCAAAGAACATTATGATACTTACGAACATCGCTAAACAAGTAGTGCGAACGATGTCGAGAAAGTATTCACTATGTATAAAGTATTTATAGATAAAAAGTATGGGAAATATATAACCGAGTGTATTTAAATTTTCCAACATTTTAGCATTTCGCTTGGCGTTGGTACAACTTCAAGTAAATGAAGTAAAAGCAAAAATGTAGAGCGGGCAGTTTCCTACATTTCCAGCGCGAAAGAGCATAATGCTGATATTATCGCTCTTCCTGAATGCTTTAATTCGGCATATGGAATACGTAATAATTTGTTTCTTTTTCTAATAATTTATTATATGTATAACAACTATATAGAAAAAAGTAAAAGTAGACAAATTACCTTATCGTTTATACTTCCATAAAGATTGTGAATTGACTCGAGAATATAGAATTTCCCCACTTTTATGATTATCGTGATTTTTGTATAAATATATTTTTTAAGATACTAATAATTAGGTACTTATAAACTAGTATTATCAATTATTTTGTATTTATAATTCCACCTATAGTAGTTAAAAATTAAAGTTAGTTAAAATCTAACTTTATGCTTCAAAAAGTACTAGCAAAGTCGTTACGTAACAAGTCACTGGTACTAACCCAAATAGCATGATTGTAATTAAACATTTCTAAATATTCATTTTTCATCTTGAACCTGTAGAAACAATTTATTATATGTACTATTATCTAAGTAATTATATATTTAAGTAAATCGAAATATAAAATTTAGTTATTTTAATAATTTAAAAAATAAAAAATTGACAAACATTTCAACCTAATTTATGGTTGGAACAAAGGACAGTTATTTTTCATTAATTGAAATATTGCAATGCAGAATACTTTCCAAAATACGCCGAGAGTATTCCTGATGGTGAAACGAGCGTTGCTTTATCGATGGCAGCTAGAGAAAACAGCATTTATGTAGTTGGTGGTACGATACCTGAAATAGAGGGCGATAAATTGTACAATACCTGTACTATTTGGGGTCCCGATGGAACTTTGATAGGAAAACACCGGAAGGTAAATAATATACCTCCATGTGGCTTTGAAATTGAAAATATTGGGGTGGAGAAAGTGACTCTATCTAGGAATAATTTAGGAATATACATATGTACATACGTGTACTATAACCAATTCTATAATTTAAAAAATATGTTATAGGTTTATAAAATACGTCTTGATACGAGAAACATATATTTTTGTCGTAATATAATATATAAGATTTGGACAATATATTTGTTTTGTAACATAAATTTTTCACATAGGAAAAAACTTATTTTTTCTTAAAAAATATTCCTTCTCAAATATTATTAAATGATAAAACTTTTTAATAAAAGAAAGTGATAAAAACGCTGTCAGTTATTAAATAAAAAACAATTAAAGTTTAAAAGTTCGTAACATTGATGTTAAATTACAAAAGTTACAGCAATAGAGTTAGCAACTATATTTTTATATTATTAGGTACATCTATTCGACATCGACATTCCCAACAAGATTACTTTTCGAGAGAGTGATTCACTCAGTCCTGGTAATTCCCTAACAATGTTTGATGTGAAGGGCTGGAAAATAGGTATTGGCATTTGCTATGATATCATATTCGAGGAAATGGCACGCATTTATCGGAACAAAGGTACAGTAGCTTAATCGAACAATACTTAACTAGCAGGAAAGTAACTATCTTTCTTAAATATATTCTATATAAAATATAATCAATATAATCTGTAACTCTGTATAAAAAGGAGCTTAATTTAAAAAACCAGTATATTCGCTGAAAATGAAATAAATAAAAGAATTAGAAGCACGACAAGAGGACTGTTCTCGCATATTCATAAATTATGGAATGTGGACTGTGCAGCTACAAAGTTAACTAAAATTCAGTGGTCTCATATTTCCCGTTTCTCTGTGTTAGGTTGCCAAATGCTGATATATCCGGCGGCATTCAATATGACCACTGGACCACTGCACTGGTCATTACTTCAGCGTTCCAGAACGAATGACAATCAATTATACGTCGCCTGTATATCACCGGCTCGTGTTCCTTCAGCAAGTTATGTCGCATGGGGACATACACAGTCGACAAATCCCTGGGGGAAAATCCTTTACGATTTGGAAACTCAGGAAAATATGGTGGTCACCGATATCGGTAATTTCCAGCTTAACGTTAAAAGCGAGAAATCCACGATGTAATTAACTTTGAGTCTCGTTGTTTTATCGATTTTGCCGGCTCCCTCTGTATTTGCTGAATTTATTAGCAAGCATTACTTATTACTTGGTATGTTTTTCTTTTCTCTCAGATTTGAAAGTTGTTGAGGAAGTAAGGGCTCAGATACCTTTTCTCAAAGATACATTTTCTCAAAGACGTACGGATTTGTACGACACTGTCTATAAAAAGGAGTAACTCTACACTGAAACAGAAAATGTTTTCTTATAATATTTCTACTACAATACCGTTTTTTTTTTTTTTTTTTTTTATGAATTATTACTAATTACTTATCATTTGTACTAAATGAATAACTCAATTAAGAAAACCAAAATGTTATAAATGATAATCTTGTGTATCAATATGTAATTGGATATTGTAATAATATTGGAGTGTCTTTGATCAGGGATATGATAAAGAACACGCGAAGACTACATTCTTTTGAACATCTTTAATATCCATCATTTATAACATTAAACATCTTTTTAAATATTTAGATACATTAATACGTAACTCTTTATATATA
This sequence comes from Bombus affinis, assembly GCF_024516045.1. Lineage (NCBI taxonomy): Eukaryota > Metazoa > Arthropoda > Insecta > Hymenoptera > Apidae > Bombus > Bombus affinis. Next base: position 5,977 of record NW_026108906.1, on the reverse strand, counting down.
TAAACATTAATTTGAAGTTACAAGCTTAGAGAAATTGGTCGATTAATATTTATAGGTCGGCTGTCTTGATGAAAGTCTTAAAGAAAGCAAAAACATAACAATGTCGCAAATATAATTTATAGTTTAACTTCTTTCTTGTATCTGTCTGCCTTTCACGATGTTTTACCAATTACAATAAGTAATTTCGACTTCTTTGCGCTCCGTTTTAACGCATTCGAGACCGAAAGAAATTCATATCAATCAGTAGGCATAATATATATAACTGTACATAATACATTATAGTATAACATAGTATATAATTTTATATTTTAAAAACACGAGGCATAAAATTTAAGATTGTCATCGATTTAAAATTAAAATATGAAAAGGATATTCGAGAGAGAGAAAAGCACAGTATCATTCTAACAAAACATTCAGATCGTACTGACACCCAGGAATCGTATTACAATAAAATCTCGGTCTCGAATGAATTAACATGAACGATTAACATGAAACACACTTGCGGCTTAAACACCTTCGATATCGAGGAAATTCAAACTTTACAAATAAAAGCAGTCTGTTCCTCTTTCCACCACAGACTCTCATACCATATCCGCTCTTATCCAGGCTTTTACTTGAAATCTCTGTCTATTTACAATTTAAATTTACCCGGACCACTCGTTGAATCGGCAGCCCTTTATAAATATATAATGAACCCAGAACATATACCTGTGCCCCTAGCTGGTATCAGCTCTAGTAACGTTCATACCGGAACTTTCATACGACGCCAATTTGTCACGCGTGAACATCGATTCTTTCAGGGGTCACGGCTTTATGGGATTATATCCTTTAAAGTAATTAAAGTGATACTAATGATACAGAATTTTTTACAAATATTTAATATGTCCATAAAATAGGAAGTTTCGTGCTCTCTTATTTTATATTAATTATAAATTAATAAGTTTTACATTTGTTATCTATAGATATAATAAATTATTGAAATTCCATGAAGACATATTCTGGAACACATTAGAAGATTTTGCTGTAATTTACAACGGATGCTCCGAGTACAAACAGGCAGTAAACGAACAAATAGAAATTCAGGCCATTGTGGTAGTATAGCTCACGTGGGATTTTAAGCTCGAATTGGACTTAAACGTTACGATCGTCGTGAATAATTACGATATATACCCTGTACGACGAGCAGAGAATCTTAAATTATTAACGGCAATTCCTTTGTGCAAAGTGCAATTTTATTAACGGCCTGTAACGAATGAACGGCTCGTTTTGAATAAAGTTTACATTTAGAAAGTAAACACAGAAACACATTTTAAGAAACTAAGATATCGAGTTCTACTTGTAAACATCAAGTGCTCTTCGTTTGAGAAGATTACGAGTCTCTTCTTCGATAACGACATTAATTAAGAAGTTTCGATACCGTTTATGACATTAAGATCTCATTAGTAAAGTTATATCATTAAAATCCTACTGTTCCTAGAGAATATATATAGTTAAAACTTCCAGAGGATCAACAGGTAAAGAAATTGTTGATATTAGCATTGTTAGTGACAACTGACTGTAATCGATATCTGCTGGGTGAAGTTGTGTGTTCTGAGAATCTGTGTTAATGCAAGGATTCTGTTACAAATCATCAACTAAAGAGCCACCGGGCACGTCCGACCGATCGATCGATACCACGAACCTTGAATGAATTAACGCTCAAGGTGGAACGGATTTAATAGATCGAGTGTTAGTGTAATTTGACACTTTGTTTACACTTGCTTTATGCAAACAAAGTTTGATGTTCTGAACTCGATGGTTATAAGATCTTATTGAAACTCCAGTATTTCACCCGCACGGTACGACACTTTGTTGATGATTGTCCTTGTATGTTGTTGATACTCCCCATCAGCCGTTAAATTTTGTTCGTCTATCGTACTTTTCTAGCCAGAGGTTTTCCCTGATGTTTTTTCCCTACTGTCTAAGTCATCAGGTTTGCAGCTCGGGGAGGACAGATAATTCGGAATTTCCCAAAGGAAGGAGAGGTGTTATCCGAGCCATAAAGGGACGGTCACTCAAAATGCCGAATAGATTCATTTAAATAATTATGAGAAACAAGTAAGTTTTGTAACCACAAGTTTTCAAATGTTATAGTTTGAATCTGTTCTTATAATTTTAAAAAGACCTTACAGCCAGGATCTCTAAAAAATTCGATGAAAATTCTCATGAAACATCAATTGAAACAATTAAACGCAACAGAGAATGGGTATAATCATATAATTCCTCCCCATTTCAAAATTCATTCATATACATCGATGTTTGTTTTCATATTTGTTTTATGTGTGAAGAATACGTATTTACTGGCATCAAAATATTTTCTGTTTCAATTCCTGGTCATTTTAGATCGAAACTTCCAAATATCGTTGATTAAAAATTTTTTAATTTTTAAAATGAAAGGCACTAATTATAGGACAAAAAGTTGTTTCAATTATTTGAACATTCTGCTTCATTCCTACAATAACATATTTTATTTTAAATTAAAACAAGAATCAATACTATTGTGTATAAGTTTAATGGAGTGACACAGGTGATTTGTAGCTAACACTGTAGCTAACATAGTTTCTGCAATATACCCTTTAATCGAGTAGAAACAAGGGGATTTTAGAAATTTCTATTAACCGACAGTATTGTCAACAAGTTTTAACAATGACTGAAGGTTGCAAAATTAAATATAAAATGATTTATTAATAGCATATGCAGTGTTAAATTTGTAAATAAGCAGTTTATCTTTTAAGAATAACAAAGACACCAGAAAATAAAAATAAAGAATATTCTAATTATATTGCAAACTAACGAATAATGTAAAGAATTTATTTTTGTTATCTATATCACAGATTTTAGGTAAAATATTAATTTACTTATTACTAGGAGATTGAATTTGAAATATAATTATAATTTATAAGGGACACCTTTAAACTAGCAGATATTTGGTAGCAGTTCTCTAGCCTTTGTACAATATAACACAGTTCAGTTTAATTGAGTTTAATCCCTTTGACCAGCTAGTTTCCAATTTCATTTATGGCATAATCTCCTGACAATTTCATACCCTTCAAAAGAAACACGATTTTCTATTATTGTTTTACAATCGCGGAATATGATCAGTGTTTCAATTAAGCTCCACTGTTTTAATTTCCCGTCTACGCACGATGTGGGTACACCGTTTTTTTGTTGTTTTCAGATACAAGTGACGAGAAATTATGAAATGATATTTTAAATTTAAACTGATTTCATTCATTGATTTATTGTAGCGACAATGGTAACTTGTTCAAATAAAGATTTTATAAATAAAATATTTAAGGTCTAAAATAATAAATTAACACATGTGAAAACGTTAAAGCTGTTACCCTTATTCATGGTCTTGTTGGAACGTGTTTAACGAGCGTAACGTAGGCGTGAAAACGAAAACGTTGAGACTCCTGTGGCGTAAAAAGACTGAATTCCTCATAAAAATACAAGAAACGAGAGGAAACGTGCACATAGTTTATTCTCGACCTTGGATACATAAAACCAAAAAAAAAAAAAAAAAAAAAAAAAAAGAAAAAGGAACAAGAATTTTTTTTTTTGGTTATTTAACGAAACTCATTGTATCATTTTTATTACTCTATATAAAACGTAGAATCATATACTGACGAATGTTATTTCGAATTTCTAACTTCAGAACGATAATTACATATTTGAAATTACCAATAAGTGGTAATAGCATTAAAAATATGGAATATTCAACGAGATGAAATATAAGTAAGGTATTTAAAAGAAAAAAGATTGAAACGTTCGATGTAAAACGATGAAATTAAATGATTGGACTTGAAAACTTGATTCGGTTTAATAATTCGATGAAAAAAGTATTCATCCTATGAAAAAAGAATTCATGTTCCTGTCGATATATCAACGACGTGCGCCGTTACTTCCGACTGCTCTGCAATTCAAATGCAATACTCGAATATACATGGCGAAAGAAATGAAAATTGAGCAATTTAAGGGAACGAATTACTCTCGCGTCCACGTAACTTCAAAATGTTTCACGTGTCCGTGTTTGCGAAACGAAATTCGTCGTTGTCCAACTAACACGCTTGCAGATGCTACGTTCACTTTGTTGCATATAGGGCTTAAATATGTGAACAAATAGAACGGAGCAACTATCATTAGCGTAATTTTAACGTGTTAAAGTGAATTAATGCATAAGCTCGTCATCTACGTTCGACCATGATTATGGCAGTGATTATTGTTATATACGAATTTTCGTGCAATATATGCGAAAATTCGTGGTTGTCCAACTAACACGCTTGCAGATGCTACGTTCACTTTGTTGCATATAGGGCTTAAATATATGAACAAATAGAACGGCGCAACTGTCATTAGCGTAATTTTAACGCGTTAAAATAAATTAATACATAATTTCGTCATTTACGTTTAGTCTACGTTTTTTCATCTACGTCATCTACGGCACCTACGCGAATCTTATTGATTACGAACATTGATCGATTACATTAATTGATGAACTTTGGCAGTGTTCGTTGCTATAAATGAAACTTAATAGTTGTTGAAACCGCTCGAAAGTCGTGTTCCTAAATCCTTCCCTCGTCTCGTATCATGTTCATAAATCATTCCCTCGTCTCGTATCGTGTTCATCAAATGGAAAAGGAAATTGTGTTTTAATGAAATTGCTTGCTACTATCAATCTTACTGTGTCACTCGCATAGGAGAAGAAAGTGAGGAAGGAGAAAAAAAATTAAGGTAAGGTCATCAATGAGCAAAATGTTTAATGTAATTAAAACTGTAATTAAAATTGAGTCCGCTGCAAACCTCATGACATTTAAAATTCCATACGTATATTGTTATACGTAACATTACGTTAGATTAGACGTTTGCTGTGTGATTTGTATAAGTGTTTTGTATAAGAGAGAAAATAAAAGGTGTGATAACCAATCCGAGTGGATCAGCTTGATTATCAACCCCAACCTATAGAAAATAACAGGTACCCCCCGCTGTGGGTAGCCACCAACATGCTAATTTAACTTTTTTTTTCTTTTTATTTATTTATTGAAATTCACAATTTGTCCAATTTGGACATTTAATAATAATAATTTAATAATAATAAATATTATTAATAATTTTATCAATTTTTTATATTTCCATCCTTCATACAAGTGACAATGAATCATAAAAGTTTCATAGAAATCACAAAGATTAGGGATAAGTATACCACTATCTAATATATTTTTATATATGTATATGTATGTATATTCCCAAATTACATGATAGAATATGAATAATATTGAACAAAATATAATCAACTACAGTACCATGGAAATACAACAGATTACAATTTTCTACCTGTCACCGATTCATCGTCATCTCCTTTCATTCTTTTGACATATGTAAAAACAAATTAACCCGTCTGATATAATCATACCTCGCTCTTTGAATACAAAAATCTATTCAAATGAAATAAAGGGGAAGAAAATAAGAATAAATATAATTACTCAGGTATAATCTTCTCGAGGTATAATTATTCAGTTACAAATGATTCTTTGTTAACAGACTACATTGTACACTACTTCTACACTACTTTTACTTTTTACACTACACTACTTTTCCCGATGGCTGAAGCTAATCGTCGACGTTTATAAGGTACGAATTTCGTCAACGGCGCCATCGGAATTTTTAATTAAAAAAAGAAATTAAAATACTACAATTACCATCACTAAGGTCAGCGTCCACAATACACTATGTTTTTCAAGTTTATGTGAACCATCGACAATAACCACATCAGATCCGGACCAATGCTCAGTGCCAACCTTATCCAGGCATTGGAACTGGCAACATCGGCGTCCAACGCGGAATCTCTTGCAGCTCTGTAATAAAAAGAAATCGATTAATTGTACGGATCAATCGTCACTAGACTACTCGAAAATCCAGGTCATTCAAAGAATGAAAG